>NC_084548.2:52432500-52622500 GCF_033978685.3 Nerophis lumbriciformis
CTTCGTGATGTATTTTGTATTCGTGGTTACTTGTCTGAGAGTAACGATCATCCATCCATCCATCCATTTTCTACCGCTTATTCCCTTCGGGGTCGCGGGGGGCGCTGTCAAACCTCGTTTAATCCAACTAGTGCTAAATTTGACCAGTAGAGGGCGACAACGCTAATAGTGATAAATCACATATAATGTTTGGTGTGTGAAAGTTGTGTAATTTCTATATGTTTAACATCCATCCATCCATCCATTTTCTACCGCTTAATCCCTTCGGGGTCGCGGGGGGCGCTGGAGCCTATCTCAGCTACAATCGGGCGGAAGGCAGGGTACACCCTGGACAAGTCGCCACCTCATCGCAGGGCCAACACAGATAGACAGACAACATTCACACTCACATTCACGTGTTGGTCTCCCACGGAGAGAACCGCCATAGAGAAGTGGTTTCCAATCGCATAATTTAGGTGTGTACATCTCATTTTAAGGTCAATTCGATCAGATTAAGGTGTTTCCATGTGTTAGAAATCTTACTTTGAGCCAAATTATTTGGGGAACTAGTGCTTGGAAATGTACGGAGTATTTCAACCAAAAATATGAAATCCATTTTATAATGTTTGTGTTTTGAGACAACCAATATTTCAATAATTTTATGTGTAAAGTGTTCAGGTGTAAATGAGAAAATCAAATTTGGCACTGCTTTAGGACCTCTTGATAAGAATACATCCAAGGGTGTGTGGTGCCCCTTGAAGAGGCTTCAAACAGCCTAAAAACAAAGAGAAGGAACCCCTGGATGAGCAGACATCTGCTTGAATAAAGCCCCATTCTGGGCCGTAAAGCAGAGCCTATCGTAACACGGCTGTGATATACGGCGGCGGGGTGCTGGGTGGGGGGGCCGGGGGGTATTAACTTTCACAAGGGTGCAAAATCAAAGGGAATTTCCGTCACCGCTGCGGGGGTCTCAGCAACAGGGGTCCCATTCACGGGGGAATCCCTGGCCAGTGCCCTCCGTGGCATCTGTTGACTCAATCCTCTCCATGGAGAGAAAGAAAACAGCCATTAAAAGACCACACGACTGTGAACTTGATTGCAGAAGGCGCAACAAACAACTCCATCAATGGGCCGAGTATTTACTCCGAGGTGAGAAGGTCTTTGAACAGCCCACCATGTTGGGCTTCCTTCACACAATGGGCCAGCATTTGTATTCTGCAGAGGATCAAATTATCATTTAAATACAATGTTAGGGTTTTTTGTGAGCTCGGGGGGCTTTGGGGGGTTAGCCACACTTTTTAGTGAATGAGCTGATAAAAAAAAAAAAGTTAAAAGCTTTGTCATCACTGAAATTAACAATCGGGATGTAAGAAAGTAACATTCAATTGTTTCAACCACGGTTTATTACTCAAATGTACATGCAGCCATTAACCCGATTACAGTTGATATTTTTACACAATGTACAAAGAAATCATCAGTGAGTGTGAGATAAGATGATGGAAGATTGTCAAGCCCAGAATGGTTTTCTACTTTTTAAATGCTCTCAGGCAGGGATATTCAACTAAATGGTTTTGGGGCAACATTTCTAGAAAGGCAGACTTCTCCCTTCACTATTATTTTTATTTCGTATATTCCGGAGAACCGGCGTCCTCCAAAGTGGACATTTGATTGTGCTCTATTTATTTTGGCAGAGAAAGAGTGCTCTGCTGAGTCTCTCACAAGTATTTAGAACTGAACTAGCAGGTTACCAGTTGAATAGCCCAAATCATGGAAAAGAGAGGACCTAAAATGGAACCTTGTGGAACACCACTAGTCCAACTAAAGAAGTTGACTATTGACACCTCAGTTACATAAATTACATTACAAAAAGAAAATTTAAGAGCCAAAAGGGAGAGGACTTAAAGGGGTTCTTTGAGGAACGCCTCAGGTATGTAAGTCACAAGTTTGGACCCCCGTGTTCTATGTTGGCTTGCAAGGTTAAAATGCCAATGTAAGGATCTGCCAATGTGCTTACAGTGGTCCCAGTTCTTTTTCTACACCAGGAAATCGTACCGTTTTTAGGAGTTTGCTGCAAAAAAGTCACAAGTTTTGAACTGACTTGGGCCGCCAGTTGAACAGCCCTGCACTGAGGCATTGGAATATTTAACAAACATTCAGTTTCACATGAATTCTGATTGAGAACACACTTTTTCAAATCTGATTTGAATTGACTTTATTCATGACCACCCCTAAAATAAGCTTGCATGTTGACCCCACATTGCAAAAGTTCCGTTTTTGGAAGGATTACTCTCGCTTGATGTTGGCGAGCAGAGGGTCTGCGCCCTGCAAAGGCTGCCCGGACCGGCTCTTCCTGGTCTGGTGGGTCTTGACGTGTTTGGAGAGATGGTCGCTCCTCATGAACCTCTTGCCGCACTGCTGGCACCCAAATCGCTTCTCCCCGGTGTGCGTGCGCAGGTGCCGCTGGAGCTCATCCGATCGGGTGAAGCTTTTCCCGCAGAAGAGCCAGTTGCAGATGAAGGGCCTCTCGCCGGCGTGCCAGCGCAGGTGAGCCTTCAGGTGCGAGGTCTTCTTGTACACCTTGCCGCACTCCGGAATATGGCAGATGTGCAGTCTCTTCTTGCCGAACTCTAACCCTCCGCCGTTAGCTTGGCAGTTGGGGCACTTGCAGCGCCTGCAGCGGCGTGTGGAGCTGAGGAGGCCCTTGGAGGTCCCCTGCAGGAGAGCAGCGATCTGAGGCTGGTGGCCCAACACCAGCTGTCTGCCCAAAGCGAAGGCGTGGTTGGAAGGAGTGGCGTTGGTTTGAGGAAGGCTCCACCATTGCTGCCCTTCCTCCCCGTGGCCTCCGGGCAGGTGATGCCTGGCTGAGGAGTTCTGCAGGAAGCTGGGGAAGTTTTGTCCTACGCTGTTGTGTTGAGGGTAGTAGGAGGCGTTGGTCTGCGGCTGAGAGGCCAACACCTTAACTGGGGAGAGATCAAATGAGTATGACGAGGCGGGCTCGGCCGGCGGGGTGAGAGGCAGCTCATGGTGGTGATGGGCGTGATGGTGATGATGGTGGTGGTGGTGACCCAGGCCAGACTGCACGTGTCCGTGAGGGAACTGCACCTTGGGCACGGTGAAAGTCATTTGGTGCGCGCTGAGGGCCGTGCTGGGCGCCATTTCATTGCTCCACAGCTGGAACATCCCTGACGTGGAACTGACGGTACCCTCGTAGGGGAACTGGGAGCCCTCGGAGCCCATGGCGCTGCCCACCTGCCAGGCCTGGCTGCACGTGGTGGCCAGGAAGGACAGGGCGTTGGGGGGACCCTCTGGAGAGGAGCTCGGGGTGCGGTCCTGTGCGGTGAGAAAGCACACACTTGTTTACAAAAAAGTCCTATTGAAGTCATCTTTGAATAAGGTTTTATGAAATTATTGAATCCATCATTTTATACAGCATAAAGAGAATATTCCCACGTGGGATTATAATCATTATGACTAATTATGACATAATACAATTGTGTGAACATATTAATCGACCAAACTTTTTTGTATAACACTCTTCATACACAGGCAAGCGCTTTACACCAAAATCAAGAAAAAAGAAGAAAACACACATGCGCTCATGCACGCGCACACAAACACACACACACACACACAACAATATTGCCAATAACAAAACATGGCATGGCACTGAGGATTGAGGGAAAATGCCACCTTTGAGGCATCCACACTGGAGAATAACTAACATTAACGCCATCCAAAAAATAGTATAAAACATATTTTAAAATATCAACAATATATTAATGAATGAATAAAAACATAACATTGAGAGAATAATAATAGTATTATTATAGTACAATTGTATATAGTAATAATAGCAATAAATAAAACAGAAAATAATAATAATAATAATACAAATAAAAAAATCTAAGAAGAATTTCAAATGTTCTTTAAAAAGTCTGATTAAAAAGGTATATCTTTAACCTTTATTTACTTTTATTTTTAAATATCAAGGGTCCCTGCCGTCTTGAGGCTCTCTGGCAGACTGTTCCACAGGTGGGGGCCATAGTGGCTAAATGCCGCCTCCCTGTGGGTCTTTGTTCTGGTATTTGGTAAAGATAAAAGTTTGGTGCCAGAGGACCACAAGATCCGCGAGGGTTCATACGGTAAAATCAGGTCAGATTTATAAGAAGGTCCAAGGCCATTAGGACATTTAAAAACTAATAATACAACTGAATTGTATGAGGAGCCAATGCAGCGACTTTAAAACTGTTGGTTCCGTTCTCTGGTCCTTGTCAACACGCATAGATATAAAAAATTTTTTTTTTTTAAGTAAGAATAATCACACTTTTAAATTGTGATTTATCACAGTAAATTACTTGCTTTCATAATTTTAATTAACTTTATTAAAAGACCCCAATATTTTTAAGTTATTGTCCAAATGTCGTAGAGTGACATTTAAAAATAAGTTTTACTCGAATGCACGCCATTTATTTGTTCAAAACTTGCCAACAGTTTTATATCTAAAGTATTTTGAAGCGTTGATTTGTCACAGAGCAACTTCATTGTCCACGCCGTCTTCCAGATAACCTGCGGTCAAAGTCAAGGAGCATAAGCGGTCAAAATAAATCGGGTGATTGATCAGTGCTTGTACGTGATAAATGCGTAATATTGTAATTTATCGTCTGCATTAACTCGTTAAATTTGACAGCTTCAATAAATATATTTTCTAAGTGGATCATAAAACTAGCTGTCAATTACTTTAGTAATCAAGTAATTTATCGATCATGTTGTCCGACTTATCGACTAATCGGATTAAAACACATTTGATGACCTCAAAACATATTTTAGGGAAAATAGTTTGAATAAAGAAAAACATTTCCGCTTGTCATGACCTTCTTTATTTTTTGCTAATTAATGCACATCATCAACATTGAAATTACATTTTCAACATGTGCACATTAATAAAAAATAAAATAAAATAAAACATTTGCCTTTTGCCGCCACACAACTCACAGCATCCACACACTACAGCTCTCATATGCGCTTTATTGAAGCGGCCGAGCGGAAACTAAGTCCATGTATTTAAAGTTCCGGATACATCGTGCGGTTTGGATTTCATCCCTTATTATTAGTGACACTAATTACACGATTAATTGAAACGACAGATTCTAAATTTAAGCTTTTTCCTAACCGATTTAATCGTATAATATTTGCAGCTCTAAAACTGGTTTTATACTTTAAGGGTTTGACGACGTAATCATTTCTGCAATACCAGTGACAATTTATAAAATTAAAACTTTCATTTATTACCATTCAAACGCACTCAAAAACAGAATAATGTTATCGTTATATTGTTTCATTTTTTAAAAACTATATCCAACCCCATACAATTGTATAATATGCATATATGTTAATGTAGTAATTTTAGATTAAACAAAGTTGCGTGAATATTTTCATAACTGGTTGACACAAATCTAGTAATTAAAAATTGAATAAATCCAAGAAGAGCCACAAATGACATCAAACACAACAAAAGAAGATATAGACAATAGCTGTGCAACAAACCTGCAAAAAGGTGTGCAAAAAGTTGTCGGTCCTTTGTATCGTCAGTGCAGCCATGTCCTCCACGCACTTCCACGCGTGTGTGGGTGTGTGCAAAAGTACACAACTTCTCTCTTCAATCGCTCTTTGCAATGATCGAATTTGCGACAATGCTGCGTCATTTAAAACCAGCAACACAAACTGCTCCTCGTTTGTTGTTGTTGTTGTTATTGTTGTTGTTGTTGTCCTGCGCGTGCAAGTGTTGCGGGTGAAGACGTGATGAGGATGAGGATGAGGAGGAGACGTGAAGATGGGCGCTATAAATCCCTGCGAGCATCTCCTGAGGAGCCGACATGCATCTTGTCTTTATAGAAGCTAAAGATCCGCTCCACGGGGTCTCTCCTGTATGATGCAGGAGGAAGAGTCAATAGCGAGGAGATGTGAGGGAGGAAGGAGGAGGAGGAGGAGGAGGGAAGTGTGGGCTCCTCATAATTTCTCCCAATTTCAACCAAAAGATGACCCCAACAACTCACTCCTCCCCTTTATTGTTACCAACTAGTGAGAGAGGGCTCAAATATCCTCTCCTTTTCTTCTATTTTTTGTATTATTGTAAAACATTCAAAATAATTCAGCAACTTTTTTTCCTTTTACACCAAGGACCCCGAAAAATTGCTTAATGTGTGAAAAAAAAAAAAGAGCAATTCAGTCAAAAAAATATTTTTAACTTCTTTCAACTCCACCGTGGGAATTTGAATAATAATAGATCCACAATGTATTTAGATCACAGCAGCATCTGACACAGCTTTTTAAAAAAATTTTTATAAGTGCAAGCTTAGACGTTGTTTAACATCAATATCATGCACGCCATACATGGTTATGCCACATTCTAGTTCACTTTATTGTCACTATGTGGCATTGACGTCCAAGCAGAAGTGCAAATTGTAAATACTGTAAATAATTCAATGTATACACCCTGATGATTATCTTGTGTGATGACTGTATTATGATGATAGTATATTTGATAGTATATATCTGTATCATGAATCAATTTAAGTGGACCCCGACTTAAACAAGTTGAAAAACGTATTTGGGTGTTACCATGTAGTGGTCAATTGTACGGAATATGTACTTCACTGTGCAACCTACTAATAAAAGTCTCAATCAATCAATCAATCAATCAAAAGTATAACCAATGAAGTGCAGTCCGGCACTTTTTTTTATTTTATCGCAGATTATTCTAAAAATAGATGAATACAGAAATTGATAAATGCATGAATTATATTTTGTTCGCTAACACCTTGTTTTTACACAGGAAGTGAACGGAATGTTTATGAAAACATGTAAACAAACATTTTTTAGTAAGTGTCAACATGGAGATGACATCATTTAAAAAAAAAAAGACGTTAAAATTGTGCAAATGTGATGTTTCCTTCATGTAAATAAATAAATGATAAATGGGTTATACTTGTATAGCGCTTTTCTACCTTCAAAGTACTCAAAGCGCTTTGACACTATTTCCACATTCATCCATTCACACACTGATGGCGGGAGCTGCCATGCAAGGCGTTAACCAGCAGCCATCAGGAGCAAGGGGTGAAGTGTCTTGCCCAAGGACACAACGGACGTGACTAGGATGGTAGAAGGTGGGGATTGAACCCCAGTAACCAGCAACCCTCCGATTGCTGGCACGGCCACTCTACCAACTTTGCCACGCCGTCCATGTAATCTTAAGCATGTCTGCAACAATTAAAGCATACCATCTTGATTTTGTATGTCATATCTTATTCTTTATGGTACTTTTTCGTCACTTAGAATATTGTTTGTCTTTGGTACACTAATGCAGTGGTTCTCAAATGGGGGTAAACGTACCCCTGGGGGTACTTGAAGGTATGCCAAGGGGTATGTGAGATTTTTTTTTAAATGTCTGTCAAAAAGAACTGTGAAAAGAAATGCAATATTCAGTGTTGACAACTAGATTTTTTGTGGACATGTTCCATAAATATTGATGTTAAAGATTTCTTTTTTTGTGAAGAAATGTTTAGAATGAAGTTCATGAATCCAGATGAATCTCTATTACAATCCCCAAAGAGGGCACTTTAAGTTGATGATTACTTCTATGTGTAGAAATCTTTATTTATAATTGAATCATTCGTATATTTTTTCAACAAGTTTTTAGTTATTTGTATATCTTTTTTTTCCAAATAGTTCAAGAAAAACCACTACAAATGAGCAATATTTTGCACTGTTATACAATTTAATAAATCAGAAACTGATGACATAGTGCTGTATTTTACTTCTTTATCTCTTTTTTTCCAACCAAAAATGCTTTGCTCTGATTAGGGGGTACTTGAATTAAAAAAATGTTCACAGGGGATACATCACTGAAAAAAGGTTGAGAACCACTGCACTAATGTGCATATTGTAGGCCATTGGTTCTTTGTTTTATTTTTGCAAAAAAAAAAAATATCTATTTTCATATTGCCCTTTTTTATCTTTGGTATGAACATTATTATGTATACTCCAAGTTATTGTTTTTTTTATTTTTTTGTTGTTGCTATTTTTGTATTACAACATGTTATTATTGATCATGTTGTACTGCATTGTAATCTTTTGGTTTGTGATTATGTGATGTTTTTTGCCTGGATCCCAGGAAGAATAGTCTCCACTGCGGTGTAGACTAATGGGGATCCTTAATAAACTAAACTAAACCATATAACGCTTACTGTACCGGTGGTTCTCAAACTTATTTCACCAAGTACCACATCAGAAAACACTTGCTCTCCAAGTACCACCATAATGATCAACATTAGAATACAGAAGCATAGTAGGGCTAAGTATTCATTAAAAAAACAAGGCAGAGGTTTTATTTAACAAGTACATTTAGTATTTTTGGTTAGTGTAACATTACACACAGTTTGAACAGTAACACTGTGTTTGAATATTTAATTAAGTGATTATTTGGAACACCACTAGATGGAGCCCGCGTACCACTAGTGGTACTTACCATACACGGTATATTGTATACCATACACCACACCATGAAACACAGCCTTGGGTCACACTGGGGGAAAAAGTTGAATGTCACAATAGACGACATACAAATTGGGAGCCATTTAGTGGTGTGACGATCTGATAATAATATTGAATATTGGTTCGATATCAACAACAAAAAAACAAGTATTGGATTTTATCGGCTTGCATCTAAAATGTTTGATGCAAGCAAGCTGGAAAACTGGACAGCCAATTAACATCTGAATGTCCTCCAATAAGCACACCAGGTCTTTTCTTGAATTTTAGGGAAGACATTTACAAAAGGTAAACATGTTAGACTGCAGGCTACTAAGAGCTAGCAGCTTCACAACAGCTAAGCACACAATAGCACACAGGCTAGATATACATAATAAGTGACCTTTATGGCACAATATTGTTCCATATAAACACGTATCAAATAATAATGGTTGCACATTACTTACACATGCAAAGTATCCAAAGGCAGAAGAGTATCCACAATGTATCCAGTAACAAACGTGTCCGCATCACTTAACTACTGTTTTAAATTAAAATTATTGAAAAACCGTGACTCATACCTGCACTTATGTTAAGTCACGGACTGACTAGTGCCAGCTCGCTAGCTTAAACGCTCAGATGAAAACAAGACACATTAATTTGATTGATTGAGACTTTTGTTAGTAGGTTGCACGGTGAAGTACATATTCCGTACAATTGACCACTAAATGGTAACACCCGAATAAGTTTTTCAACTTGTTTAAGTCGGGGTCCGACTTTCCCTATTAAGAAACAAATAAATAAAATCTATTACAAGTATCTATTACTTCTGGCGGGCGTTGTCCTACTCTGTTTAGCGATACTTGAACGCACCATCTGAGGAAAGATTGATCATCATAATTCCGCGGTATGAGAGCACATCTTGTAGCTTCAATTTGCACAACTGAATATCATAGTTGCTAAAAAAGCCATGTTTAGGAAAATTTGTTAAAGTTTTTTATTTTTGTTTTTGTTTGCATAAGCGAGCTAGCTTAGTCAGTTAGTGAGTTTATCAAAGTGCAGTTATGGATCTCTGTTTTTCCATCATTTTAATTTAAAAGGGTAATACTAACCGTGGGGAGTTTTGCCACGGTCATCATTATTAACGTTTATTATTACACCCTCACAATGCAGTCTTGTTTTCCCAGTGAAAAATACGAACGTGTCTTACAAAGACACTAGTTCTGATCGAATCCCCTTTGTGATGTTCTCCCTGGCCCTCTCCCACATGCTAATGTGACTGGATAGATTCCTAACTTGTCACACCCACATAAAGAAATATGATTGGATTTTGTCTTTGACAACATTTTTGTCTCGTTTTTATTGCTCGACTAAGTTGTCGATTAAGTTTGTCATTTTTTTAGTCAACGTGCATTTGTTGTGATTAGTTATCATCCTATTTAAGACAGTGGAAAATAGGTCGTTGACAATAACTAAGACAAAAACTTTGAATCGACTAAATTTAACCCTGCTTGACTCGATGTCTTGGCACACTGCTCAGTTAATGGCACAACTTGACAATCCAGAAGATCAGAGTAGTAATTTTTCAAGATAACACAAATAAATATAGGTATCTGAAATGTATGCACATTCTCGTTTTATCACACTGTTTGCTGTATTTAAACAGGACAGTGGCCAAGATACCAATGGTGCACACTTTGTGTAGTTATTATACATAATACATGGTAAAACTAGTTTGTTTCTTTATATGGCCATTTTAGTCATACCTTATTCAAAAAATGCCTAATATTAGCACACAGTAAGGTTAGTGTGAAATGTACTTATTGATATACCGTATTTTCCGGACCATAGGGCCCACCCGATTATGAAGCGCACTGCCGATGGTCTATTCAGGTCTACTTTCATACAAAAGGCACACCAGATTATAAGGCGCATTAAAGGGGTCAAATTATGATTTTTTTCTCAATTTAAAACATTTCCTTGTGGTGTACATAACATGTAATAGTGGTTCTTTGGTCAAAATGTTGCATAGATTATGTTTTACAGATCATCTTCAAGTCGCTTACTGACAGTCGCTTCAGGATGCCCCGTTTTGTGGGCGATCTTATTTACGTGGCTCACCTTCGACAGTGTCTTCTACCCGTCATCTTTGTTGTAGCGGTGTAGCGTGCAAGGACGGGGGTTGTAGAAGTGTCAAAAAATGGAGCTAACTGTTATAATGACATTCAGACTTTACGTAAATCAACAACGGAGCAGCAGCTCCTCATCCGTGGCTCACTAGTGCAACAACGCCGGAATTTTGTCCCGTGAAAACCCAAAGTTCTGTGGGTGAATTATGTAAAACCACTACATTGGTAGTTTTTAGCGCTTCCAAAGCGAGATATACTGTAAGTTAGACCTTTACGCTACATTATATTAGAAATGGCAACAGCAGAGGCTGAATGCCCCATAACAAGAAGAAAGTGAAAACGAAGAAGCTTATCGACTACGGCATCGTACAGACTACAGTGGAGGAAGTGCACAAATTTTCAGGACTTATGCAAATACCAAATATACATCAGCAAGTAACAGAAGGTAAGAAAAGTTGGTTTTGCATAATGTTGTAGACAAAACGCCAGATAATATGTCTGCTAATTAGTGCCATTTTGCGGTCCTTATACACACACCATAGTAATACTTGTATCTCAGACTACAGTAGCCATAATGGGCCGACAATCCATCAAGTGGTGTGGCTTCAAAGTCATACTAAAACATTTTAACAGATTTTTGAGTGTCGTGTGTAATGTTCTTTATTTTCAATGGAACATTTAAGGCAGGGGTCGGGAACCTTTTTGGCTGAGAGAGCCATGAAAGTCAAATATTTTAAAATGTATTTCCGTGAGAGCCATATAATATTTTTTAACACTGAATACAACTAAATGCGTGAATTTTTAAGTAAGACCAACATTTTTAGAGTATAATAAGTCTCTTATTTTTTTTAATAACATTGTTATTCTGAAGCTAACCAATAATAAATAAAATACTTCTTACCATTAATGCGACTTCTTGAACAGGTGTGGTAGAAAACGGATGGGTGGATTAAAATGCATGAGGATGTTTTATATTTTGTATGTTATTTTTAACACTGTGATTACCAGCAGAATTTTTCATTACTTATCGTGTTCAATCAATCAATCAATCAATCAATCTTTATTTATATAGCCCTAAATCACAAGTGTCTCAAAGGGCTGCACAAGCCACAACGACATCCTCGGTACAAAGCCCACATACGGGCAAGGAAAAACTCACCCCAGTGGGACGTCGATGTGAATGACTATGAGAAACCTTGGAGAGGACCGCATATGTGGGTAACCCCCCCCCTCTAGGGGAGACCGAAAGCAATGGATGTCGAGTGGGTCTGACATAATATTGTGAGAGTCCCAGTCCATAGTGGATCCAACATAATAGTAAGAGTCCAGTCCATAGTGGGGCCAGCAGGACACCATCCCGAGCGGAGACGGGTCAGCAGCGCAGAGATGTTCCCAGCCGATGCACAGGCGAGCGGTCCACCCCGGGTCCCGACTCTGGACAGCCAGCACTTCATCCATGGCCACCGGACCTGTGCCGCCCCCCCCCCCCCCCCCCCCCTCAAGGAAAAGGGGAGCAGAGGAGAAAAGAAAAGAAACGGCAGATCAACTGGTCTAACAGGGAGGCTATTTAAAGGCTAGAGTATACAAATGAGTTTTAAGATGGGACTTAAATGCTTCTACTGAGGTAGCATCTCTAATTGTTACCGGGAGGGCATTCCATAGTACTGGAGCCCGAATAGAAAACGCTCTATAGCCCGCAGACTTTTTTTCGGCTCTGGGAATCACTAATAAGCCGGAGTTCTTTGAACGCAGATTTCTTGCCGGGACATATGGTACAATGCAATCGACAAGATAGGACGGAGCTAGACCGTGTAGTATTTTATACGTAAGTAGTAAAACCTTAAAGTCACATCTTAAGTGCACAGGAAGCCAGTGCAGGTGAGCCAGTATAGGCGTAATATGATCAAACTTTCTTGTTCTTGTCAAAAGTCTAGCAGCCGCATTTTGTACCAACTGTAATTTTTTAATGCTAGACATAGGGAAACCCGAAAATAATACGTTACAGTAGTCGAGACGAGACGTAACGAACGCATGAATAATGATCTCAGCGTCGCTAGTGGATAAAATAGAACGAATTTTAGCGATATTACGGAGATGAAAGAAGGCCGTTTTAGTAACACTCTTAATGTGTGATTCAAACGAGAGAGTTGGGTCGAAGATAATACCCAGATTCTTTACTGATTCGCCTTGTGTAATTGTTTGGTTGTCAAATGTTAAGGTGGTATTATTAAATAAATGTCGGTGTTTAGCAGGACCGATAATCAGCATTTCCGTTTTCTTGGCGTTGAGTTGCAAGAAGTTAGCGGACATCCATTGTTTAATTTCATTAAGACACGCCTCCAGCTGACTACAATCCGGCGTGTTGGTCAGCTTTAGGGGCATGTAGAGTTGGGTGTCATCAGCATAACAATGAAAGCTAACACCGTATTTGAGTATGATGTCCCCTAGCGGCAGCATGTAAATACTAAAGAGTGCAGGGCCAAGAACCGACCCCTGAGGAACTCCGCACGTTACCTTAACATAGTCCGAGGTCACATTATTATGGGAGACGCATTGCATCCTGTCAGTAAGATAAGAGTTAAACCACGACAAAGCTAAGTCTGACATACCAATACGTGTTTTGATACGCTCTAATAAAATATTATGATCGACGGTATCGAAAGCAGCGCTAAGATCAAGAAGCAGCAACATAGATGACGGTGTTAAGCAATGTCAGCTAAGATTTATCTGAGAGCCAGATGCAGTCATCTGGCTCTAGAGCCATAGGTTTCCTACCCCTGATTTATGGTGTTGGTGTTGTTTACTGGCGTCATATTGCCGTCTACATGTATCTCTTATGTGTGACTGCCATCTACTGGTCACACTTATCATTACACCATGTACCAAATAAAGTTGCTTTGAGGTCGGTAAGCACAACCAGAATTATTCCGTACACTAGGCACACCGGGTTATAAGGCGCACTGTCGAGTTTTGAGAAT
Source organism: Nerophis lumbriciformis (assembly GCF_033978685.3). Taxonomy (NCBI): domain Eukaryota; kingdom Metazoa; phylum Chordata; class Actinopteri; order Syngnathiformes; family Syngnathidae; genus Nerophis; species Nerophis lumbriciformis. The sequence continues at coordinate 52,446,113 of NC_084548.2, forward strand.
ACTAAAGGATTTTAAGTGCGCCTTATAGTCCGAAAAATACGATATTCATAGGGTGCAGGTCTTGCTGTGAATTTAGTTTTTGAGATGCTCTGCAATAAAAAAAAAGAAGTAGTTTCAAGACAACTTAAAAAACGTGTTACCCTTGAACTTTATATTTTAGTCGACTAAACATACTGTAATTTTAGTCGACTAAAATGTTGAGGAATTTAGTCATGACTAAAACTAAAATACTTTCTTGTCAAAAGACTAAAAATAATGACAAACTCCTGTCAAAATAAACACTGCTCTTGACAACCAAAATGGGGGCGTGTTACTCAGATGGTAAAGCGGGTGTGCCAGTAGCTTGAGGGTTCCATGTTCGATTCCAGCTTCCGTCATTCTAGTCACGGCCGTTGTGCAAGACACTTCACCTTTGCTCCTGATGGGTCGTGGTTAGCGCCTTGCATGGCATTTAAAGCGCCCTCAGTGTGTGAATGTGTGTATGAATGGGTGAACGTGACGTATAATGTAAAGCGCTTTGGGTGTCATTCCAGGTATAGTAAATAACACCCAAAGCGACGCAAATCCCATAGGAGTGATGAAACGATGGTCAGCGCCTGAGAGCTGCGGCCCACCACCGTGACCCCGCACTCCCTTCCCTCTGTTGCTAGATATCTCGAGATGTACGTTGTAATATGTATATGTGCTTTGCTATGGAGGTTTTTTCCCACTCCAGACTGGGCCCCCTTAGGAGCCCTGTCTCGATTGTGTTTTTTTACTCATCCTTCCCCAGCGTTTTACCTTTTTCCCCATCTTTTACAGGGCGCCTGGTGGCGACCCATCAGCGTTCCTGTTCTGTAACCCTGTACACTGTTTGTTTGTCTAATTTTGAACGGGTTTGTGCTGAAAACAAATTTTCCTTGTACTTGTGCAATGACAATAAAGACCTATCCTATCCTATCCTATCCTAGTAAAGTGCTTTATAACCACAGACCATTTACCATTCAAATGAAAACTGAAAGGGATGAATATTCCTGCAAATGTTTTGTGTTATTTGACACTCTTATCCAGTCAAAGGATGTTCTCCCCGGGCCACACGCACACACACACACGCACACACACACACACACACACACACACACACACACACACACACACACACACACACACACACACACACACACACACACACACACACACACACACACGCACATATTATCCCCAACAAAGCTAATTGATAAAACTCAAAGGCCGAGAGTTCTCACCAGTAGGTGACACGTCAAATAGGGCGCCCTGTGTGACATTCTCACATTTGAGAGTTCAAGTCGAGGCCGTCTTCAGATGTGCTCCATTAAATGCAGATTGAGGCTTAATCTCATTCTGTAAATCTGCTCACCATTACAATGTTAAGAGTTTAAATCCAGGCTGGGAACCCGCTTCTCATGTAAATTCACAGTTCTTCACTTATCTGCAGCTTCTTGTTCCACAGACTGTAATCCCTAAATAAACACACCTCAAGGGGAAGGGAGATCCACTTTGAAATGAATAAAACTACTAGAATAAAATGCATTTGACGGGGATTGCAAATTCAGTGCAACCTATAATGTTCATGCAATAGAAAATACAGCAAGTACTGTGTATTGTTCATACTGACTTTAATGGAGATAATTGTCACCTGCATTACAAAGAAGCAGACTCAAGTCCACGCTTGTCCTTGAATCTTCCGACATAATAATTATTTTCTCTCAGCTTGTTAACAAATTGCAGTTTTCACTAGATAGAAATAACGGGTGTATTTGTTTGTTTTTTTACATTGGCCCCAAACAAAACCTATTATGAGTGCCTCAGTGCTTTACATGGCGCATACATAAAAATATATGTTTCAAGATACAACACAGAAATAAAAAATAGACAAATCAGAGAAAAGCCGCTGTCTATATGCACAATACAGTACAGTTTTATTTGTGCAAATGCTATTTATTTTATGTTACAAAATGACATTCTTGCACACATTAATTAACATAAAATGCAGCCATGACGACATACAATGTTTTAAATGTGTGCATGTGAGATGATCGCTGGCTATTATTGCTTTTATTTTATTTATATTTAATTATTTTGATACTATTTATATATATTTATATTTATATTTAATAGTGAGGGGGAGGGCTGCAACGATTAAAAACATTGATTTATATTATGTTGCTGTGATTAATGGTTTAGTGAGTGTTACTAATACAGCTTTTTATTATGTGAACCGCAGAGGGTGCCCGTAACTTTAAATATGTGGACTTAGTTTCTGCACGGCTGCTGCAATAGACTTAAACTTACATAAACTTTATTGATCCACAAGGGAAATTGAGAAATAGAGAGCACATGAGAGTGCTGGTGTGTGGGTTCCGTGATCTGTGCTGCAGCTAACAGCAAAACGTTTTTAAAGAATATTTTATCAATGCACACGTGTTAAAAGTGCAAATTCAATGTTAATGCTGCACATTTGTTGGTAAAAAGAATGAAGTTTATGGCAAGCAGAAAAAAAACGTTGTTTATTTAAACCAGGGGTGTCAAACTCATTTTCATTGAGGGCCACATCGCAGTAATGGATGCTTTCAGAGGGCCGCTTTTTTAAAATTAATTTACATTATGTATGCGGGTAATAACCTGTGATTAATCATGATTAATCGAAATGCATATGCATTTGATTATTAGATTTGTTTATGTATAATTTGCTTTAAAATCATGAATAAAGGTGACAAGCAGATATTTAACTATTTGTTTTTTATCTCACAAAAATAGTTTTGCAATACAGTATATAATAATAATATAACCAGCTCAGTGGCCTTGTGGTTAGAGTGTCCGCCCTGAGACTGGGAGGTTGTGAGTTCAAACCCTGGCCAAGTCATACCAAAGACTACAAAAAAATGGGACCCATTGCCTCCCTGCTTGGCACTCATTATCAAGGGTTATAATTGGGGGTCAATCAACAAATGATTTCCGAGTGCGGCACATGCTGCTGCTCACTGCTCCCCTCACCTCCCAAGCGGTGAACAAGGGGATGGGTCAAATACAGAGGACACATTTCACCACACCTAGTGTGTGTGACTATCGTTGGTACTATAACTTTAACTTAACCCTTGTGTAATGTTCATATTGTTGTTACTCAGCCAGCGTTTGTGGGTCTGATGGACCCGTTGCATTTTGTGGCTTTTAATGCCTTACAATCAAACACTTTTGTGTTAAAATACTGAACAGATGTTTACCTTATCCCAATAAACATCTGTTCAGTATTTTAACATAAAAGTGTTTGATTGTGAGGCATTAAAAGCCACAAAATGCAACGGGTCCATCAGACCCACAAACGCTGGCTGAGTAACAACAATATGAACGTTGCACGGAAAATTTCTCTGCCAGTTTTTGCATTCCACAGGGATTCTTCTTTTGTGTTTCTGCACCTGCGGTTCCCACACAAGGTTGCAACATTGTTTGTCAACACCGTCTGCTCTCATTTTCTCGCACATTTGACCCTCTGATGTTCTTTGTACCTACACTCTGTCCTCCTCCTGTCTAGGCCTGCTGTGTGTGTGTGTGTGTGTGTGTGTGTGTGTGTGTGTGTGTGTGTGTGTGTGTGTGTGTGTGTGTGTGTGTGTGTGTGTGTGTGTGTGGTACACAGAACATCAATTTCCACACTTCTCCAGTGGACCCGGACATCTTATATGTAATAGAAATGTGTAGGGGGTGTGTATGGTGTGTGGTCATTAAATATGTATTCTGATATATGTTCTTCACAGAAAATGAGCCAAAGCCAGTGAGTCTCAGTTAGAAAAATGTATTAATTGTATAATTTTTCCTTTTAATAAAAATCGAAAACGGGTCCCACAGACCCGAACACCACACAAGGGTTATTAATTGGCATGATCAGATAATATTAAAGTTTCAAATATGCATTTTATTTTCTGTCAAAATTGAAAGAACAAATGCATTTTGTAAAAAAATAAAACAAAGTATTTTATTGAAACCCATTTTTTCCAGGCTTTCGCAGGCAAACATAGAATGATGTGGCGGGCCAGAACTGGCCCCCGGGGCTTTGAGTTAGACATCTGTGATTTAAATGATTTTCCCTAGAATACGCATTGAGGCAACAAAGGGTGTTTTTATCCGATTACTCGATTAATCGAACCAACTATTCGATAGCTCTAGTGGGGGGCTTAAATGTGCAAAATGTTCCAGATGGAAACGTGGACATAAAAATGTGTCTTGGAGGCAGAGGTATGTTCCCTCTTGGCTTTATTATGATGTTGTTAATTACCCTGATTCTTATTTCCTGTCCCCTCTCATCACGCCTCCCCCATCACCATGCCAGCTTCTCCCCCCAATAACCCCCCCCCCCCCCCCCCCAGCACGCTGCCTCCCAGATGAGTAGCTTTGAAGTGCAAAGTACTCTCTCCTCACTTTGAACTGTGAAAACAATGCTCATGTGGCGCTGCTTACCTTCCCCATGTTAGCTCATTTAAATAGACCTGGATACGGCTTCCAGCGTTTTCAAGGGAAAACTCATTTCCACAGAAAGAAGTCCATGTATTCATTAAACAGCTGCTCAGATCGCCGCTAATCAGGCCCGCATCGTCACACACGTTGTGCTGCTCCGACTGACTGGGTGGCTTTCCCACACTGACATGCATTAAATCCTGAAAAGCAGCGTATAACAAGCTCATTTTCAACATGTCGAAAATACACACAAATTCTTGTCCTTTAATCACTTCTTCCTCTCCATAGAACTTAGTGGACCTGAAACTACTTTTCTCAAGGCACTTTTGGTTATCCATCTCAAGATAGCGGAGGTCAAAAGTGCATGTTCTTTACACTTGCAGAGATCAATTGTCTTGTTTGAAAGCTTTAACACCGTGGATTTGATAGTGATATCAAACACGACACACAAGGTGGCTAAAGTGCTCGAGGTCAAAGGTCAAATTGGAGCATATGCATTTTATATATAATACACTGTCACATAGGAGCCTTTTAAACAACAAGACGTTATGAGATATAGTTTAACTGTGTGATGTGATGTAGATATATATCTATATAAATGTACATATATACATATATAAATATACTGTATATATAGATTCAGTATATTTTATATGTAACAGTATCAAAATCTCACGGTACAATATTATCATGGTATTAGGCCCATTATTGTAGTATATGTCCCAAAGCAAAAAATATAACAAGAACACCACTTATGTTACCATTAGTGGTTTAACAAAACACTTTTGTTTTAGAATTGTCTATATTTTTCACAGTTAAAAAGTTTATGAAATACCATTTTTTACGGCCCAGAATAAAATAATTGGTGTTTATGGCAGTCACTCACCCGGTCTCGACAACACCTGCGCGTGCACACATACAAAAGCAGTCCAAGAGAAGCAACTAACTATTTGCAGTCATGTTGTTGTTATGATAGAATATACATTCAATGACAGCTAATGCTCTTTTTTTTATTGAGAGAAAGATTATTTATGTTTTTAATATTTGTTTGCGTACTATGGTATATTACCGTATTTTCCGCACCATTAGCCGCACCTAAAAACCACAAATTTACTCAAAAGCTGACAGTGCGGCTTTTAACCCGGTGCGCTTTATATATGGATAAATATTAAGATTCATTTTCATAAAGTTTCGTTCTCGCAACTTCGGTAAACAGCCGCCATCTTTTTTCCCGGTAGAGCAGGAAGCGCTTCTTCTTCTACGCAAGCAACCGCCAAGGTAAGCACCCGCCCCCATAGAACAGGAAGCGCTTCTTCTTGTACTGTAAGCAACCACCCGCCCCCGGAAGAAGAAGAAGCGCGCGGTGCATGCTGGGATATGTGACGTTTCATTTCCATTTGTGTGTTTATGTAAAGACCCCAAAATGGCTCCTATTAAGTGTGTTGTCTGTCTAATTATAAATAATGCAGACGAGGCGTGTTAACTGAGTTCTCAACGTTTACTCACAGCGTGCTCATAACCACATTCTAACTGCCAGCATACAACGCTTCTCAGGGCTACCGCGCATGCTCGTAACTATCGTTGCATGCTGGGTAGTGTAGTTGTTATATTTGCTAGCTCATAACATCACATTAAGAGACACGCTTACGCGCTTAATTCAATACTCGCCGTCATTCCGGGTGGATTGACAAAAGACCTCCAGCCGCTAGATATTGGTGTCAACAGGGCATTCGAAGCTAGACTGCTAACTGCGTGGGAACAATGGATGACAGAAGGCGAACACACCTTCACTAAGACAGGGAGGCAGCGCCAGACGACGCCAACATCTGCCAGTGGATCGTAAATGCCTGGGCAGATATTTCGGTCACAACTGTGGTCCGAGCTTTCCGGAAGGCAGGATTCACAGAACTGCTGGATAACAGTGACACTGACTCCGATGACTTCGACGAGACGGAACCGGCCATTTTGGATCTCACATTTGCCCAACTTTTCACTTCGGACACCGAAGACGAAGGATTTACGAATGAAGAATAACTTCAGAAAGTGAGCGCTATGTTTATTTTGTGTGTTGTGACATTAACGTTCGAGCAACATTATGTTGCTATTGCTCTGCACTATTTTGAATTTTACTATGTTTGTGATTGCACATTTGCGTACATTTTGGGAGTGAACAGAGTTGTTAGAACGCTGGTTTTTAATATATTATTAAAGTTTGACTGACCTATCTGACTGTTTTTTTGACATTCCCTTTAGCGCAGCGTAGGCGCGGCTTATAGTCCGGGGCGGCTTATTGGTGGACAAAGTTATGAAATATGCCATTCATTGAAGGTGCGGCTAATAATCCGGTGCGCCTTATAGTGCGGAAAATACGGTATTTATTTATTATTTATTTGTTCACTGTTCTGTTACAGAGAACTAGGAAATGTAATAAAATTGCTATGGTATTAAAAGGGGTAGGATTAAATAATCTCTGCTTCTTCCTACTCCTTTTCGGATGTGCTGTAATGAAACAACTGGAAATGTGTGATGCATTACATTGTATCGTATGCATCTTTGAAATAAACTGAAACTGAACTGAACTGAACTGAATGCTTTGCTATTCAAATTAGTATCATTAGCTAACAACACCTGGAGCTAATGCGCGTGCATGTGTTACATACGTACCTAATTATGGTATTACATAGGAGAAGCCGTGAGAGGGCGGGATATACTTTGTAAAATACATTGGAAAGTTGGCGCTCATGAGGCATCTGTGTAAATGTTGCAGACAGCCCCTTTAAGGTACGTAAATAAACATATACAAATTATTTCTGTGTTAATAATTAATGTCATATACATACATACATACATACATACATACATACATACATACATACATACATACATACATACATACATACATACATACATACATACATACATACATATATATATATATATATATATATATATATATATATATATATATATATATATATATATATATATATATATATATATATATATATATATATATATATATATATCAGTGACGTGCGGTGAGGTTCATGGCTGGTGAGGCACTGACTTCATCACAGTCAGATTTACAAACATATGAACCCTAAAGAGTATCTTATTCACCATTTGATTGGCAGCAGTTAACGGGTTATGTTTAAAAGCTCATACCAGCATTCTTCCCTGCTTGGCACTCAGCAACAAGGGTTGGAATTGGGGGTTAAATCACCAAAAATTATTCTCGGGCGCGGCGCTGCTGCTGCCCACTGCTCCCCTCACCTCCCAGGGGGTGATCAAGGGATGGGTCAAATGCAGAGGACAAATTTCATTACACCTAGTGTGTGTGTGACAATCATTGGTACTTTAACTTAACTTTAACTTTACACATACAAACTGTAGCACACAAAAAAGCACATTTAATAAAAAAATTTTTATTATGGTCTTACCTTTACTTATAAATGAAGTCCATTCGCCGCTGTTGTGCTGGATTAATGCAACCCCTGACGGGAGTGTTATATCAACTAAAGCCCTCACTTAAACTTTCCACGTGCAAGATTGAATCTATTTAAAAAAGTGTAACCGAGGGTTTATAAATGTCGCCTATACTGTATGAAACTACAAAAGAACAAACACGGAGGCTCCAGTTTACACAAGGACCACTTTATTTACCTTCTTTCAAAAACTTTCGCTCCACTCCAACGTGTCATCACTTCCGCTCTTAGCGCCTTCAAAATAAGAGCTCAAGGCATATACTGTATAACAGCGCATAACAGGAACTTAACATCACAAAGAGGAAAGCCCATAAAAATAGGTTACAAAAGTTATTTAATAAGAAGCCAAAAAGTGCAAAAACAATAATGTTCGTGTTGGAGGAGTTGTGAATTAGGTACACCTGCAGTCTGCAGGTGTACCTAATGTTGTGGCCCTGCAGTCATTCACAACTCCTCCTACACGAACATTATTGTTTTTGCACTTTTTGGCTTCTTATGAAATAACTTTTTAAATAGATTTAATCTTGCACGTGGAAAGTTTAAGTGTGGGCTTTAGTTGATATAACACTCCCGTCAGGGGTTGCAATCTACGGCGGGGGTGCAGGAGGCGGGATTACTGGAGCCTCAGCCAGTGCGTCTTTTGCAGCTGTTTTATGTTTGCTCAGCACAAGAAATATGTTACACACATACAGTTGTTGACAAAATACACTGTACATTATATACCTCAGCTAACTAAACTATGGAAATGTATAATATAGTTCATATAGCAATACGGTCTCACTGCACAGCAGGCCAGCAGTTAGCCGAGTCCGCAATCCATGGTGAGGCACAACTGAGTGACGTGCCTCAACTGGCTGCTGATCACCGCACCGTCTCTTCTCAGTATTTGAACGGCCAATGTGAAAATTCAGCGTTTTTGAATAAAAATAATCTATAACTGGTGAAGTTAAATGGAAAATAACTTTATAGTATAATCACTGGATACATAAAACAATTTAATAAAAATGTTTTCTTTTTACATTTTTTTTCTTTCCATGATGGCAGGTGAGGCCCCGCCTCACCTGCCTCTAGTGACTGCACGTCACTGATATATATACACGTTAGGTCAGGAAAAAACACAAGAGGCTATATCATCCCTACAAGCTTGTTTCGCAGGTTTATTGCAATAAAATCCACTGACAAGTAGGGAACCCTGCGAAACAAGCTTGTAGGGATGATATAGCCTCTTGTGTTTTTTTCCTGACCTATCGTATATTCCGCTCTACCCCGGTATTAAGCACTGTATAACGAATAAACCACAGAAACCTTGACTATATATATATATATTTATATATATATGTATATATATATATATATATATATATATATATATATATATATATATATATATATATATATATATATATATATATATATATATATATATTAGGGCTGCAAATCTTTGGGTGTCCCACGATTCGATTCAATATCGTTTCTTGGGGTCACGATTCAATTATAAATCGATTTTTTTCTATTCAACGCGATTCTCAATTCAAAAACGATATTTGTCCGATTCAAAACAATTCTCTATTCATTCAATACATAGGATTTCAGTAGGATCTACCCCAGTCTGCTGACATGCAAGCAGAGTAGTAGATTTTTGTAAAAAGCTTTTATAATTGTAAAGGACAATGTTTTATCAACTGGTTGCAATAATGTAAATTTGTTTTAACTATTAAATGAACCAAAAATATGACTTATTTTATCTTTGTGAAAATATTGGACACAGTGTGTTGTCAAGCTTATGAGATGCAATGCAAGTGTAAGCCACTGTGACACTATTGTTCTTTTTTTAATTTTTTTTTATAAATGTCTAATGATAATGTCAATGAGGGATTTTTAATCACTGCAGTGTTGAAATAGTTACTAATATTGATACTGTTGTTGATAATATTCATTTCTGTTTCACTACTTTCGGATTGTTCTGTGTCGTGTTTGTGTCTCTTCTCAATTGCTCTGTTTATTGCAGTTCTGAGTGTTGCTGGGTCGGGTTTGGTTTTTGAATGGGATTGCATTGTTATGGTATTGCTTTGTATTATTTTGTTGGATTGATTAATAAAAAATAAAAAAATAAAATCTATTTTTGAAAAATGAGAATCGATACTGAATCGTACAACGTGAGAATCGCGATTTGAATTCGAATCGATGTTTTCCCACACCCCTAATATATATATAAATATAAATATATATATCTGCGACTTATAGTCGGGTGCAGCTAATGTATGGATTTAAAAAAAAAATGTATTTAGTAAGTGTGGCTTATATACCCGTGTGCTCTATAGTCCGGAAAACAGGGTATATATACACAAACACAACAATGTCTACAAACTTTCAGACAAAACGGAAGGTGATCAGACTTTTATAATCACATATATAAGAAAACAATGTATAACTAATTAATTTAAAAACAGCTAAAACTATTTCAATTTTCTATCCATGGATCCTAGTATTGCACATGTTGTCCACACTGTCAACCTTTTTGTCCCAGGATAACTTTTCAGCTCAGAGCAGAACACTGAATATTGGAGTGGCAAGTCAAGCTGTTTTTTTTTATCATGCCTGGGGGGCACTTTAAAAGCTAAATTGTCCCAGCTGTCTTGACCATCTGCACTAGAAAAGGAGGCGATCCATACAGGAGCGTGGCCTTTGTGCTGGTGGCCATATCAAAAAGAAAGACAAAAAAAGGAGGCAATTTTACGGCGTGCCGCGACTTCAACGGCCCTCGTGTGACAAATGTGTCCTAATGGACGAGACAGACAGCAAGGAAAAGTCGCCTGCTGCTAAGTGTTCTGTGTCACCCTCAATAACTGAGCTCCAGGACAGGACAAGCTGGGCCGTAATTAGCATGACACTTTGTTTCATGAGGATGAGGAGCAACTTCAACAGCTGGACTTTACAGTGCAACAATTTGATACCTCATTCAGGAGTCTGTTTACTGCTTCCTATTGAGATAAAACTGTCTCTTTGGAGTGTGGGTGTGCGTGTGTGTGTGTGTGTGTGCGGGTGTGTGTGTGTGTGTGTGTGTGTGTGTGTGTGTGTGTGTGTGTGTGTGTGTGTGTGTGTGTGTGTTTGAGACATATGCTGGACAGACATTGAGCTTGAACAAGCTTTTTGGAGGGTCCATGCTCTGGATTCTCGTCCTGGAAAACCTGCCATGCCACCTGCCTACTTTTGATTGAAACTATTCTCTCATTACTAAAGTCCCCCCGCTACTAATTATTTTCCGTCTCGTGTATTACTCTGCCAACTGTCGATTTCTTTCGAAGAAGTGGGGGGGGGAATCATCTTTTTTTCCCCTCCGCTCTGGTTTTTCAAGCAGCAAGAGAGCAATACTGTACAGCCTTAAAAAAAAAAAAAACTCAAACCATGAATGAATAATTGATTAATTTCATTCTACACAACCACTAAGGCAGTGTTTTTCAACCACTGTGCCGTGAGATACAGTCTGGTGTGCCGTGGGAGATTATGTAATTTCACCTATTTGGGTTAAAAATATTTTTTGCAAACCAGTAATTATAGTCTGCAAATTATGTGTCGTTGTTGAGTGTCGGTGTTGTCTAGAGCTCGGCAGCGTAACAATGTAATACTCTTCAATATCAGTAGGTGGCAGGCGGTAGCTAATTGCTTTGTAGATGTCGGAACATGGTTTGTCGTGATCCCAATATGCAGATGACAGTGGGAGGCAGCATGCGGTTAAAAAGGTATGCAATGCTAAAACCAAAAATAAACAAAAGGTGAGTGTCCCTAAGAAAAAGCATTGAAGCTTAGGGAACGAAACTAAAACTCAACTGGCTACAAAGTAAACAAAAAGAGAATGCTGGACGACAGCAAAGACTTACAGCGTGTTGAGCAAAGATGGCGTCCACAAAGAACATGACATGACAATCAACAATGTCCCCACAAAGAAGGATAGCAACAACTTAAATATTCTTGATTGCTAAAACAAAGCAGGTGCGGGGAATAGCGCTCAAGGGAGACATGAAACTGCTACAGGAAAATACCAACAAAACAGGAAAAGTCACCAAAATAGGAGCACAAGACAATAACTAAAACACTACACACAGGAAAACAGCAAAAAAACTCAAAATAAGTCACGGCGTGATGTGACAGGTCGTGACAGTACACCTACTTTGAGACAAGAGCTATATTGATGCATGGTTGGTTATGGTTTAAAGTCATACCCAAAAATTGCGGCGACGACTTTTTACTGTCAATATCGGCTGCTGAGTTTGATTTTTTAATGATTTCTGCTGGTGGTGTGCCTCTGGATTTTTTCAATGAAAAAAATGTGCCTTGGCTCAAAAAAGGTTGAAAAATACTGCACTAAGGGTCCATCCATCCACCCATTTTCTACCGCTTGTCTCTTTTGGGTCGCGGGTGGCGCTGGAGCCCATCTCAGCTGCATTCGGGCGGAAGGCAGGGTACACCCTGGACAAGTCGCCACCTCATCGCAGGGCCAACACAGATAGACAGACAACATTCACACTCACATTCACACACTAGGGCCAATTTAGTGTCGCCAATCAACCTATCCCCAGGTGCATGTCTGTGGAGGTGGGAGGAAACCGGAGTACCCGGAGGGAACCTACACAGTCACAGGGAGAACATGCAAACTCCACACAGAAAGATCCCGAGCCCGGGATTGAACTCAGGACTACTCAGGACCTTCGTATTGTTAGGCACATGCACTAACCCCTGTGCCACCGTGCTGCCCACCCCCCCTATTTTCTAATATGACCATATCCTGTCAAAGCTTGTGTAACTAAAAGCTCACATTGTGATTTGCTGTAATTATGTACTGTATGAAGTTCAATGCCATATACATGAATTGGTTTGTCCTTTGCAGCTATAACAAATATAACCGCTATATGGTTTTTGTCCATTTATCCATAAATACATTTGTGAGGCCATTCACTCATTTACCAACAAATATCATCACTATAGATCGTTCTTTAGTAGGCAAAAGTACATATACTGTAACTCAGAAAGGTGGGTACACACTTTTTCAACCAGTTTTACTACAGTACCTTCTTTCGAGGGAGAATTCTGGAAATTATACTTTAGAGCAGAGGTGTCCAAAATGTGGCCTGAGGGCACCTAATTTTTTAACCGCCTGCAGCCCATTTTAAAAATACTATGACAAATACCACAAAGCTGCCATATAGGCAGCTTTTTTTCTTTAAAACAGTCATTGCTCCAAAAATAACAACTTAAAATTGACTGAAGATCTGAAGTTGATCTATAGCAGTGGTTCACACAGTTTTTTCACCGAGCACCACATCAGAAAAGACTTTGCTCTTCAAGTACCACCATAATGACCAACATTAAAATACAGAATCAGAATCAGAAATACTTTAAGAATCCCCGAGGGGAAATTAAGATCTTCAGCACAATCCCATTCAAGAGCAGAAAATCATTACAAGGAGACAGAACAGGATCGCTGGCAGGTCTGCCAACTTCCGGCGCCCCTTACAAAAAAGGTGAGAAACAGGTAAACACTGGAGCCCTGGAGAGGAGGTCCAAACTGAGGCTAAGGGGAAAAAACCTCATAGCCATAGCAAACATAAACACTTGTGTAAGAGGAAAACATCAAAGAACACAAAGGACAGTAAAGACATTTGAAGAGCAGAGCTGATGCAACCAGCCACTTCTACACACAGCCACAAAAGTAAAACAACAACAACAAAAAAACATATACAGCGTGGTGGCCTCTGCGTTGTTCCACGCCATCGTCTGCTGGGGTGGGGGGAGCATGACCGAGAGAGGAGCAGACCCAACAAAGCAACCAAGAGAACCGGCTCCACCCTCGGCCGCCCATTATCTCTCGGCCAGTGTCCAGTCTGCATGATGAGCAAGTATACGTCCAAGGAGACCGAGGTGTCCGATGCCTGCTCATTCAGCCAAGACACTGTGAAGCTTGTCCATCCGCAGCCCTGTCTCTTCATCCGCATCTCCTCCAGTCTCTCCAAACGGACTCTGGTGTGGCAGAGACCCAGAAGCTGGTCCAGAAGTTCACAAAAAAGCACCGCAAAAGTCACGAAAGTGCCACCCTTTGTCGCACAGTCCGAAAGGGTCCCGAACCAAAAGGCAAAAAAAAAAAACACATGAGAAGTGCTGTAGGCCTAAATATACATTGAAAACAAGGCAGAGGTTTTATTTAACAAGTATATTTGATATTTGTGGCCACGGTAACATTACACACAGTTTGAGCAGTAACACTGTGTTTGAATATTTAATTTAGTCATTGTTTGGAGTACCACTAGATGGAGTCCACGTACCACCATCGTTTGAGAATCACTGAGCTAGAAATTTAAGCATAGAAAGTAAAAATAACCCCGAAAGGGACAAGCGGTAGAAAATGGATGGATGGATGCATACCGGTATATTGATATATGACACATGTTTAATAAATGATTGGGGGGATCTTTTGGATCCCCAAGACCTTGAATCCATTTTTTCAACAGTCATTAACAATAAGAAATCAGAATCAATGTTGTTATGAATTATTGACCTATTTAAGGATCCAATTACTTCATATTAAATATTTCATTTTGAAAAATGCTTTGGGGGAATATACTGCATTTTTTGTGTGGTTGCCATAACAAAATAGTGTTTTCTTTGAAAAAAAAAAGAAGCTATAAAAAAAATAAAAATAAAAATATATAGAGGCTCCAGCAACCCCCGCGACTCCAAAAGGGACAAGCGGTAGGAAATGGATGGATGGATATAGCAAAGGATAGATCTGAAGTTGATGTTTAGATGTATAAGTGTTGAAAGTTAAAAAACAAAACAATATATGACTTATTTATCACATGAATGATTGAGACCCGTTGGAGTCCTCGGGACCTTTTACATTTACCAGAATTTTATACTGGTTTTGAAAATGAAAAATATAAAAAAAAATTTTTTGGTCATAAAAAAATACAATCATGTCTGCTTATGGACTGTATCCCTGCAGACTGTATTGATATATATTGATATATAATGTAGGAACCAGAATATTAATAACAGAAATAAACAACCCTTTTGTGCGAATACGTGTGAATTAGTGTAAATGGGGGAGGAAGGTTTTTTGGGTTGGTGCACTAATTATAAGTGTATCTTGTGTTTTTTATGTTGATTTAATTGAAAAAAAAATAAAAATAAAAAAATAAAAAATAATATATATATATATATATATATATATATATATATATATATATATATATATATATATATATATATATATATATATATATATATATATATATTAATTTCTTGTGCGGCCCGGTACCAATCGATCCACGGACCGGAAGCAGGCCGCGGCCCGGTGGTCGAGGACCACTGATTTAGAATATTCCGCTCCAAATATCTTTGGCAATTTCTGTAGATTCTGGAGTAACACTTCTGCACTCTGACCATGTTATCAGATCAGTCATCGTGGAAGTACGCAAACGTTAAAAAATATATGTGTTGTTTTTAATGAATACTTAGGTCTACTACTCAATTGTATTTCAATGTTGGTAATTATAGTGGTACTTGGAGAGCCAAGTGTTTTCTGAGGTGGAACGTGGCGAAAGAAGTTTGAGAACCGCCGGCTGTAGCGGATAGTGTACGGTTGTCTTTTGAAAAAGAGGATGCAAGCTTGATCCCCACACATCTTCATTCATGTCAGATTTTAAAAAAAACAACTAGAGTGACTAAGCCCACAGTTGTGTTATATTTTTTATGTTGTTATTTTGCCCCTAAGATAACCTATTAAACACTTTGTTTATCATGTATTCAAATTACAGCAATCCAAAACATGCATCCACCAAAATGTTTAGCCCTGGGGCTTCGTGCTTGGTTAAGGTGGTCTTGTCTGTACTACATGGCTGTAGTCAGCTATGAGGTCTTCAATGCTGAGATTGCAGACATTTTTGTAATTTCAGAGAGTCACGTTCACATTATGTATGTATTATTATGCATATCAAAGGACAGAGTGACAAGCCACTGCCTCAAGGAAATGTGACATTTAGGCCATGTCCACACAAATGCATATTGCGGCCTGTCATCCAAGCATTGTTTTGTTGTCTTTAAAGACAGAGGCCATTGTATTTGTGGATGGATAAAGCTGAGATTTAGATTAGATTAGAGATTGGTGACCTGGGTGTGTGCCCTCAGGGAATTTAAGGTTTCAATAACAGTAACACCAAAGAGTAGCCACAGCAGCAAATCACATAGAGTAAACTAAACTAAATACCATAGAATAATAAAGTATGATTAAAAAAGAAAGACTTCAGTATTAAATTTTGGCCTGTCTAATTAAAAATAGGTGACAGTATCTCATGTGTCTTAACTTGGGCTTTGAAATTATTAAAATATTTAATCGTGATTAATCACATTGTCCAAAGTGAACTCATAGTTAATCATGATTAACCAATAACACTATGTTTTTTATTTCTTTAAACAAAATGGACACAGCCACACACGCAATACATTTGTCTCCTGGGGTCTAATCCAGTCCTTTAGTGCTCTCTTTTTCCCCAATATGAAAAACAATCCATCCATTCAAACCAGGGGTGTCCAACGTACGTCCCACGGGCCGGTTCAGGAACAGGTTTTATCCGGCCTGCGGGATGAGTTTGCTAAGTATAAAAATGACTGACATTTTTTTATGAAATAAATTGCTGTTTTAAATGTGTCCACTAGATGTCGCAAGAGCAATTCTTTGTATCTTTGTAGATTGTGCTACAAATATAAAAAAATAAATAAACCACATGATGTTAGTGCACCAGTCGAGGGAAATGAACAAAGTACGGGGCGGTATAGCTCGGTTGGTAGAGTGGCCGTGCCAGCAACTTGAGGGTTCCAGGTTCGATCCCCGCTTCCGCCATCCTAGTCACTGCCGTTGTGTCCTTGGGCAAGACACTTTACCCACCTGATCCCAGTGCCACCCACACTGGTTTAAATGTAACTTAGATATTGGGTTTTCACTATGTAAAGCGCTTTGAGTCACTAGAGAAAAGCGCTATATAAATATAATTCACTTCACATAAATAACATCCTGTAATTTGATTTTGACATCATTTTTTTATCTTGAGAGTTTGAAAATTAACACCAATGAGTTGACTGATGAACATTATCACATAATTTATTTAGAAAGTATAAATATAGACAAATAAAGGTGGAATACTATTAACCGCAACATGTAAGTGTAAAAAACAACAACAACAACATTATGATTTGTACATTTTCAGAATGTGCTTGTTCTATTTTTCAACAAAGAAAACAATCTGAAGTTGTCTTTATTTTTAAGTTATCGTGCCGTGATTTTACCAGTCCGGGCCACTTGGGAGTAGATTTTTCTCCATGTGGCCTCAGATCTAAAATGAGTTTGACATCACTGGTCTAAACCTAGATCATTATTAAATACAATAATCCGTGCCTCGTGTGGCTGAGCGCTGATCTTTAACTTCATTTACACATCATCTACTTTGTCACTACTGATATTGGCGAACGGCAGCATGAGAATGAGGCCCCGTTTACACTAAGCCAGATAAGGTTATCCAGGGTAAATCACACCTAACCTTATCCGTGTCTACGCACAACAATGCCACCGTTTAAGACCCCTGCCCCCACTCCGTCCGCCGGCGCAACGTGACCTAGTACGCATGCGCGGAAAATGCGCACTTCATAGTCACCTCCAGTGTTGCTTTGTGTGCAAGTTCTTAAAAGTAACTTATCTGAACAATATCCAGTGTTGTGGTATTTCAATTAACTGGAATCCTGTGTGCTGTGGGGCCCTATTGTAGTGAATCACACCTGAGCCATCATAAATTAATCAAATCTTTATTAGACACGTAAACAATATGATAAAGAACATTTTACATCAATCAATCTCGGGATCTAGATATCTGGTCAGGACACTCCTCACTCTTTTGCCTTCACCTTCATTGTCCATTTGTTTTTGGTGACTTTATATAGTCTGGACCTAGACGTTGAGTCCGCGACATACATGGCGGACAATAACTGATACAGTCTGCTTTGCCAGTCCAAATGCATTTGCTGTTTTCCTCGGCGGCCAAGTAATATAAAGCACACGCTATCTTTTTTATCACATCAGAATCAGAATCAGAATCTCAATCAGAATAGTTTTTATTGCCATTGTTTGAGAACGGGTTCACAAACTAGGAATTTTTCTTGGTGCAATCGTGCAACATAAAACACATATAACACAGAACGGGTGCCCGCATTCTCGTTGTCACTCCTTCGACAAATGGACAAAGTTTTTTGCTAAGTAGCATCACAGCTCACCCGGCCGGACATTGGAAGGTTCTCTTGCCGTCTGAGAAGTGTTGTATCCCAAATAGCTGCAATCACTTTTTCTTAAGGTGTTCATGTGTGAAGAAGAACATGTAGAAGAAGGAGAAACACGGGCATGTCTGGATGACTCGCCTTCATATTTCCAGTGGTTAGCTCCGAGCTACGAAACCGCTTTGTTATGAAGCTGGCTGTGGTGTGTTCTTTCTGACATCACTTCCTGTGTGGGCGTGGTCTTTCTGGCGTCACTTCCTCTCCAAACTCACTTTGTAAACGATCAATGAGTCCATACAAAGCTAAGTGCCGGAGATTCAAGAATTACACGGCGCACTTACCCGTGTAAAAAATTGTCCGAGGAGGGGGACCTTAAACGCTGGCTTAGTGTGGTTGAAACGGGGCTTAGGCTAAATAATTATTTGTTTAAGGGGTTAAAAGACTTAGTGTAGACATGGCCTGAGGCTTTTCTGATTCACCAAAACGTGCATGTCAGCTGATGAATGAAAATTGTTTTTAACGTCGGAGTGATGAAAATATGAGTGATGGTGTGGTAATGGCCTCACACACAGATTCTAACTACTGTGGTAGAAATGGTTAAATAGTAGACCTTGTGGAATGCTTTGTTGACAGGTTACATAAATATTCGCCCTGGGTGTTGACAACCCTACGCTACAAAAGTGCAACATTTGTATTGTATTTGTATGCGTGTCCGTGTGGATACTTTGATGCCACAGTGGGATTCCTGGGGAAAATCCCCACGTCTTCGCCCCGTCACTCGCCATATGAGAGTTGAACAATCTACAAATCTGTTGTCCCCAGCATGTACAAAATCCCCCACCAAACTCTCCAGTCTGGAGCAAGCCGACGTCTTCCATCTCCACTTGTCAAAGGAAACTTTTATCAATACCAAGAGCACTTGAAGTTTGTTTGCATTTTGTTTTCCAGCACTCTTAACAACTTCAGAAGTCAGATCACAGGAGTATCTGATCAAAGCGCTTCGTGGTTAGTTCTGGAAACACAGGAGTGCTACACCAGGCTTTGATACGCTGCATCAATATTTCAATTCAACAATCACATGACATGCACCCATACTCCCAGAGACGGAAGACGAAAGGGATGTGCGTCGGTGAGAACATCGCAAAAAGACACATATTGAAGATACGGCTGCCTACTTCGCCTTTGTGCTTCCGTTTAAAATAAAATGATACATAGTTCACATTTCACAAAGTAATGTAGGCGATAACCCTAATACGGTGAAAAGGTGCAAGGAATGTTCTGTCACAAAAACAACTTTTTGAAACAGATCCAAAAAAAAAATCAACATCCTGTAGCTTGAAAGTGTGAGCAGAGCATATGTTTCATGTTTTATCAAAGGGGGAAGTGGTAGAAGGAGCTCAACTGTGATAAAGATGAACACAGTCCATCTGGCGCATGTCACTTTCATGCTGCTTCATAATCATTTCATCATCTCGACAGGATACGACACACGTCTGAAGGCTTCAGCCTATAAAATAGCACGTTTGATGTGAAAAGGAGCAAAGTTGCGCGAGTGCTCTTGTAGTCCATTAACTTGCAAAGACAGCTGCCTGGGAAAGGATTTTAATGCACAAATAAATGCACTTTATTACATTTAGGAGCTGTGATATTTTACTTATTAACTATTTGGCTGGTGCTGAAAAAGGGGCAATGTCCTCGATGTCCAAACACTTGTATAGCACACAAATTTTTATATGTGTATTATATTACACAAACATGTTTAAAGCCTTATATGCTGCCAGGAAAGCTCCCATCAAATGAGTTTCATCACTCAAAATGTAGCAAACTTTCTACAATCTAATGCAGTGGTTCTTAACCTGGGTTCGATCGAACCCTAGGGGTTGGGTGAGTTGGCCTCAGGGGTTCGGCATAGCCTCCACCGCGGAGGTCAAGACACACTCAACTTATCGTGTAAATAAAAACTTCTCCCTGTCGGCGTATTATGGATACCCCCAAACAATGTTCCCTCTAATTTTCCATATCTGTGAGCAAACGCAAAAACTCCTTGAGCATTCAGTGGAGCACATGTGAGCGACGTCAGACGTGCACATGCACTGTGGTCAATCCTGCAGCACACCTGTCCCAAACCTGACTAAATAAAAAGTTCAATGTTTTATTATTATAATCAAATGACAGCAGTCATTTCCATAATATTATTTTGTAATATAAGTGTTTTGGCCCACTTACAATGACTGTAACATATTGTTTTTCATGAGCTGTGTACTAATATTATATGTCTGGGTGGGAAATAATGTGTACCCTTTTCAGATATCGCATTTAGTTCCCACTAAAACATTCACATGTTGCACAATGAGATGTAAACATGGGATCATGTCTACATTCCTGTAACTTTATGTTTGTAAAATATACCTTTATTAGTATTTCTTTAATATAATAACATCATTTTATGATTACGGTTCGGGTTTGGTGAATGCGCATATGAAACTGGTGGGGTTCGGTACCTCCAACAAGGTTAAGAACCACTGATCTAATGAAATTCAAATACAGGAGCTGTTTCACACATTCTGTTAAATTCAACAGTTTGTAAGAATAAACATATTGATACGACAAAGTTAGTTTAAATGGATTTTTATTATCAAACTTAAAGGCAGTTGACTTAGGCTATATTCACACAATTTTCAAAAACATTTGTATTGTGTTACAATGATATCTCTACATCATGCCAATTTTGTCCAATTAAAAGCCCGAAAAACTGCCACAGCTGAGTTGGTTGCGGTACAACATCTCTTCTTATCAAACTATGCCAGTTAGGTTTGCAACTATCAAATATTTTGGTAATGGCGTAATTAGTTTTTTTATTTAATTGAGTAATCAGATTGTTTTGTTCGGGTCGGCCGTGGTCCAAGGACACGGAAGGAGAAGAAGCAGCAGAAGAAGTGTGCACAAAGGAGTTTAATAGAGTTTTTTTCCCCATTTTCTTACACACAAATTTACTAACTATGTGTCTTTTTTCAAAATATATACACACTTTTCCAAACACCACATTAGATTTTCTTAATTCCTAGATTATTTGCAAAATGACACACTTCAATCAAAACATATGCCCATTCATCAAAATAAAGTAAGCATTTGTAAAAATGCAGTTTTATTGTCATCTCACTCACACAGACTTCAATTGATAAGACACTATTGGAGTGAGTTACTCTGAACAGTGATAAATACAAAACACATTTGTAAAAACTCCTATTTTACTATAAGAAATCATATGTTTGGGGCATTTTGCCCGACCTTTTTAGCATATGTGATGAATGATTACTGTAACTTGACAAAATATATTGGAAAATCCATAGCAATTGTCATTGTTTACTTTGAAGTGGGTCTTGAAGTAAGGACTTAAAGAGAGAGTAAAAATATCCTGTTATCTTTTCAAGAAGTGCTCAACAATGATGCTGCAAACTGAAAATAGTTTTTTTTACCACAGTCAGGTAAAGTAACATATCACAGAAGCCAACAATGACATGCAGTACAAATTGAAATCTGAGACAAATAAAAAGGTTTGCAAAAAAAAATCTGGAGATAAATAAAAATGACAGCATAGAGCAGAGTTTTTCAACCACCATGAGATATTGTCTGGTGTGCCATGTGAAATTATGCAACTTCACCTATTTGGTCCAAAAAATATTTTTTGCAAATCAATAATTATAATCTGAAAATAATGTGCTGTTGTCTAGTGTCTGTGCTGTATAGAGCTCGGCAGGGTAACCATGTAAAACTCCATATCAGTAGGTGACAGCAGGTAGTTAATTGCTTTGTAGAAGTCCGAGTGAGACGAGAATGGTTTGTCGTGATACCAATATGCAGAGCACAGCGGGAGACGGTTAAAAACGAACAAAAGGCATGTCCCGCTAGGAAAAGGCACTGAAGCATAGGGCTATGCAAAACGAAAGTAAAACTGAAGTGGCTACAAAGAAAAAACAAAAACAGAATGCTGGACGACAGCAAAGACTTACAGCGTGTGGAGCAGAGATGGCGTCCACAAAGTACATACGTACATGACATGACAATCAACAATGTCCCCACAAAGAAGGATAAAAACAACTGAAATAGTCTTGTTTGCCATTACAAAGCAGGTCAGGCAATAGCACTCAAAGGAAGACATGAAACTGCTACAGGAAACACCAACAGAAAAGGAAAAACCACCAAAATAACAGCGCAAGACAGGAACTAAAGCACTACACACAGGAAAACAAGAACAAACTAAAAAAAAAAGACAACCTGGTGGAGTTTCATTTTTTAACGTTTCTGCTGGGGGTGTGCCTCTATATTTTTTCCAATGAAAAAAATGTGCCTTGGCTCAAAAAAGGTTTAAAAACAGTGGCATAGAGTATAGGCTACATGTCCAGACTTAGGCAACAGCAACTCTATGAAACAACATATCGTATTTTTCGGAGTATAAGTCGCTCCGGAGTATAAATCGCACCAGCCGAAAATGCATAATAAAGAAGGAAAAAAACACATATAAGTCACACTGACAAGTCGCATTTTTGGGGAAATGTATTTGATAAAACCCAACACCAAGAATAGACATTTGAAAGGCAATTTAAAATAAATAAAGAATAGTGAACAACAGGCTGAATAAGTGTACGTTATACGACGCATAAATAACCAACTGAGAACGTGCCTGGTATGTTAACGTAACACATTATGCTAAGAGTCATTCAAATAACTATAACATATAGAACATGCTATACGTTTACCAAACAATCTGTCACTCCTGATCGCTAAATCCCATGAAATCTTATACGTCTAGTCTCTTACGTGAATGAGCTAAATAATATTATTTGATAATTTACGGTAATGTGTTAATAATTTCACACATAAGTCGCTCCTGAGTATAAGTCGCACCCCCGGCCAAACTGCGACTTATAGTCCGAAAAATACGGTACTCAAAAGCCTCAGTTACTGATTCTAATCATCACCTGCCCGTCTAGCTGGATCAGGCCATAGAATCTCATCCACATCACATGTGCAAGATGGGAAGGTGTGTGTAATGCATTGTGTGTAATATTTTGCAAAAACTATGAAGTACAGTCTATGCCTAATATTAGGCAAATATGCACAGTGGTTTTGCTTACAGTGTGTAGACTTTGTTAACTATGTGAAAATGTAAAATGTAGTGTGTAAGCAATTGGAAAAAACTGTAATTCCAAAGACATGGCAAAAATACAAAAAGAGGTGTACGGGAAGCCCCAGGCACAACTTAGCGTAGCATAAAGTAAACAAGAACCGGCAAAATAAACTAAACAGTAGCAATGACAAAAGGGTGACAAACAAACGTAACAAACAAACGTCTGATGGGCACGTCAATCAGTCTGAGGAGTAAAAGTTGGCACCTTTTATGTGAACTATGTGTGTTGCTTAAGTGTTCACAGCCTGTAGAAATGTACGTACTGTCAGGATGTGTTGGTGATGAACCCCAAGATGCAGAGATGGCAGGCTTGATGCAGGAAAACATGACTTTTAAGGCCAAAAAAATAAAATACAGGAAAACAGGAACCAGGAAACAGGCAAACTGGAAACAGCTTACAGCATACCGGATACAGCAAACAGGAATTAGGAAACAGCTCACAATACTCCAGCACTGACTGGAGGGCGAGGCAGGTATAAATAGTAGCCAGGTGTGAACAGGCTGCCAATCAGCCACAGGTGAGGGGAAACAGCGCTGAGGGAGACAAGCAGGAAACTGAACCAAAATAAGAGCGCTGACAGAAAATAAAACACAAACACAAAGGAAAAGCTAAAACATAACCAAACTGAATCCTGACACGTACGCCAGCTAGGGAGTTTCCGCAAGGCGGCACACATTTCCACGTCAACTTCAGTCTTGATACATCTCAACTTTGCCGTGAACAAGTGCATACGCCAGGTTTTTGTGTGCACGCAGGGTTGTTACATGAGGGTCCAGAACTTCTTTTTTTTTTAACTTTTTATTTCCTGCTTCTTCAGAAGCTAAAGAACAAACAAATACTGAAGCACAGGATTGTCAAATTGTTCAATTATTCCAATCATCATTGTCGTGTGATTTAGGAGTCTTTCACTTGTTGCTCATTGTGTGCATAGTGCACCATAGCAGATCTTATTTGAACTTTTACTGATTATTGTCCCATATCAAAGAAAGACGTTAATTGATTTTGTGCCATATGCATCCCTGAGAGGTATCTGGCAGGTCAAAGGTGAAATTACTGCACATGTTTCTCATACGCTGTTTAAAGGGGAACATTATCACAATTTCAGAATTGTTAAAACCATTAAAAATCAGTTCCCAGTGGCTTATTATATTTTTCGAAGTTTTTTTCAAAATTTTACCCATCACGCAATATCCCTAAAAAAAGCTTCAAAGTGCCTGATTTTAACCACCCGTCCATTTTCCTGTGACGTCACATAGTGAAGCCAACACAAACAAACATGGCGGAAAGAACAGCAAGCTATAGCGACATTAGCTCGGATTCAGACTCGGATTTCAGCGGCTTAAGCGATTCGACAGATCACGAATGTATTGAAACGGATGGTTGTAGTGTGGAGGCAGGTAGCGTAAACGAAATTGAAGAAGAAACTGAAGCTATTGAGCCATATCGGTTTGAACCGTATGCAAGCGAAACCGACGAAAACGACACGACAGCCAGCGACACGGGAGAAAGCGTGGACAAATTCGGCGATCACCTTCTAACCAACGATTGGTATGTGTTTGTTTGGCATTAAAGGAAACTAACAACTATGAACTAGGTTTACAGCATATGAAATACATTTGGCAACAACATGCACTTTGAGAGTGCAGACAGTCCAATTTTCATCAATTAATATATTCTGTAGACATACCCTCATGTCAGCAGGCCAGAGAAGCTAGGGTCGATATTCTTCTCTTGATCATCTTCGGTGGCATAAGGGACGGTGTGAGCCAAGACATCCAGGGGGTTTAGCTCGCTCGTCTGCGGGAACAAACTGCCGCCATTGCTTGCCGTGCTACCGAGGTCCTTTGTCCCTGAATTGCTCACACACTCCGGCAGATTCAATGGGGGTCTGGCGGCAGATTTCTTTGACTTTATCGTTGGAAATGCATCTGCTTTGAGTGTCGCAGGATATCCACACATTCTTGCCATCTCTGTCGTAGCATAGCTTTCGTCGGTAAAGTGTGCGGAACAAACGTCCAATTTCTTGCCACTTTCGCATCTTTGGGCCACTGGTGCAACTTGAATCCGTCCCTGTTCGTGTTGTTACACCCTCCGACAACACACCGACGAGGCATGATGTCTCCAAGGTACGGAAAACAGTCGACAAAACGGATAATAACATAGCAGAGCTGATTTGACTCAGTGTTTGAGAAAATGGCGGATTGCTTCCTGATGCGACGTCACATTGTGAGAGCGAATATTAGAAAGGCGTTTAATTCGCCAAAATTCACCCATTTAGAGTTCGGAAATCGGTTAAAAAATATATGGTCTTTTTTCTGCAACATCAAGGTATATATTGACGCTTACATAGGTCTGGTGATAATGTTCCCCTTTAATACTGAGGTAAAAAAAAAATTGGTTTTTGAAACAAATGGGTGTCAAAGGTTATACATACATTTATGTCAGTACGCTCAAAATAGCATAATTATATGTATCATTTGGCAACCATATTTTTACTTTGTGTTAAAAATTGAATTAATTTAATATATATTATAAATACTTAATAATTACTTATATTTGTACTATTGATTCTGTCGTTGCTTTTCCATGCATTCCTCTATGTTAATCCTTTTCCCAAGAATGACATTTAAAATTGATGACGGCTAATCTACCAAGAAAAAAAATACATAATTGTTTATTTATGGCAATGTTGTGTAAATTCCCTAAAAAGATGAAACCCCTGCAATTGCCCCTCTGTTCAATGCCACATGAAATTAATAATAAAAAAGCAAACACCGAGACAAAAGGGGGGGAAAAAAGAAACAAAAGCATTATCAATCATAAAGCAGACAGAACACATTCAGACAAAGATGAACAAAGGTAAATAATTAGCCGTAACGCTTGACAATATCATTTACAGCCATCAAGTTAATGTGGGTATTGTAGCATCCAGGGAGCTCTGCCAATTGATCTTTTAGCTTTGTTCTTTGACTGTGGGAGACGGGAGCACCTGTCACAGGCATGCAGTCTGTGCTCACATGCCATGGATTCAAGCAGGAAGTGGAATGCGTTCATTTTCATATCACCACCAATGCTATACTGTATGTTTTGGACTTAGGTCAAAACTGGAATACCGTATTTTTACTATTATAGGGTACAACAGATTATAAGGCGCATTGCCGATGAGCTGGTCTATTCAGGTCTATTTTCATGCAAAACTCACACCGGATTATAAGGCGCATTGCAGATGAGCGGGTCTATTCAAGTTTATTTTCATATAAAACACGCGGATTATAAGGCGCAATAAAAGGCGCAATAAAAGTGTTGTTTTATGATTTTTTTTCTACATTCATAACACTTTTTTGTGGTCTACACAACATGTAATGGTTCTTTGGTCAAAATGTTGCACAGATTAAGTTTTACAGACCATCTTCAACCTGCTTTCTGGCGGTCTCTTCAGGATGCGCCGTTTTGTGGTTCCACTTCGACAGCGTCTTCTCCCCGTCATCTTTGTTGTACCGGTAGTTTTTTGTACTTCCATAGCGAATCCACTGACAGATATAGATTAGAATTGAACGCTACTTCATATTACAAATAGCAACAGCGGAGGATGAATGCCTAACAACAAGAGGATAGAGGAAAAAGAAGGAGCTTTTTAATTCGACTGTGTTTTGTACAACGCTTTGTGAATTTATTGTCACGGCCAGGGCGCATTGGAATGCATCCTCATAATTGCGCTCTGCGTGTCACACCTCGGGACACGCCCACGGCCGCGCACATCCAGGGACACGCCGCGCGCGACTCCGCCCTGCTGCAGCCGCCAGCTGTAATCATTCACCTGCAATCAGCACACCTGCCTGTAATGAAGGAGCTGCCTTCATAAGCCTGCACAACCTGGCATGCCGGCGCCAGAATATAATCTTGTATTCGCGCAAAGTAAGCCACGTCCTGCTCTATGCAAACCTTCCTTCGCTCTCTGTGTTTTCCTCCGTTGTGTTTATATGGTCTCACGTTTTCCCTTGTCATCCTTCCTGCACTCTGCCATTGTTCCACGTGTCGAGCTGTGCGTCTCGACATACCTCGTTTCTTCCCCTGCTTCCCGGACTGCCTCTTGGATCTCGACCTCCCGCTTGGACACGAATTCCCCTCATCCCCTGGACTTCCTCGTCTCTCGTTCAACACTTGGTAACACACTTCAGCTAACTACACACATAGCCTTACACAACATACACTTTTGGATCTAGTTCACACTCCATTCTATAGTTTATTAGTGTTGTTTATTATATATATATATATATATATATATATATATATATATACATATATATACACACATATATACACATATATATATATATATATATATATATATATATATATATATATATATATATATATATATATATATGTGTATATATGTGTGTATATATATGTATATATATATGTATATATATATATATATATATATATATATATATATATATATATATATATATATATATATATATATATATATATATATATATATATATATATGTGTATATATGTGTATATATATATATGTGTATATATATATATATATATATATATATATATATATTTATATATATATATATATATATATATATATATATATATATATATATATATATATAAATATATATATATATATATATAATAAATCATTATACATACAACCCTCTGGTGTCTGTTGCCGTCACCTTCCCCTGCAAACCATAACATTTATCTGTGAAAAGCGCTTTATAAATATAATGTACTTACTTACTATTGACTACAGCGCGGACTACAATGGCGAATGGGCGCAATTTTTCGTGACTTATGCAGACCCAAAATACACAACAGCAGGAGTCATCCATCCTTTCATCAAGCTGCACTTGGGCTTTCGGAAAGCAGGGTACAAGTGGCAGCAGGAACCAATAGATAGGAAAATTTGGTTTTGCATAAAAGGTTGAAACAAAACATCTCACTACGGTAGCCGTAATGCGCTGACAATTCATCAAGCGGTGCGGCTAAGTAGCTTACCAAAGTCGTACTAAAACATTTTTGCAGATTTTTGAGCGCCATTTGTAATGTTCTATATTGTTAATGAAACATCAAAGTTTTAGGCACGCTTGCTTACAGGTACTTGCTGGCGTCATTTATTGAACAGACATCAGTCAACCTGCAGTTGACACGTATCTCTTATATGTGACTGCCATCTACTAGTCACACTTATCATTACACCATGTACCATATAAAATTGCTTCAAGGTTGGTAAGCATAATAGGCGCACTGTGTTATAAAACACACTGTCGATTTTTGAGAAAATGTAATTATTTTATTGTCCAAAAAATGCAGTAATTTGACATTGATATTTTTTAGTGGTCACAATGTTCAAATAGAGCACTTCATTTGACAGCAAGA
Organism: Nerophis lumbriciformis; assembly: GCF_033978685.3. Taxonomy (NCBI): domain Eukaryota; kingdom Metazoa; phylum Chordata; class Actinopteri; order Syngnathiformes; family Syngnathidae; genus Nerophis; species Nerophis lumbriciformis. The sequence continues at coordinate 52,474,968 of NC_084548.2, forward strand.
CATTGCAAGTGAATGTTGAAGTGATATTATATAAAATCAAAACATTGAAAAAAAGACTTATAATATAGCTGGTTTTACATGTTTAACTCTGTGAAACAAGTATTCTTTTTCAATGTATAATCAAGAGTTTGAGAACTCTTCCCGACAGATAGATATTTTTTTAACTTCATGCACATAACTTTTATTAGCGTTTGGAAGAAAAACCTTACATTTGTTCTATCTTGTTTTTTCTATGTTTACACCTAAATAGGTGGACTCATGTCCTATTGTGTGTCTTGTTGCATTGTATTGTATTGTCAAATATTATTTTGACTTGTATCTTGTGATGTTTTTTTTAATCCATTTTTTGTCTTTTATTTGTTTTTACATATTTTAATATGTATCACTTTGAGATTTGATGTCAAATGAAAAGTGCATTATAAATAAAAGTTATCATTACTGTTGTATACATAAATAAACAATGTGTTGAAACTACCGCTATTGCGATTAATTTCCTGCTTTAATTGCAAATAATACAAAATAGAAAATCTATAGGAAAGCTATTCTAAATGATATTCCGCATAATGTTTACATGTACATTTGAAAGTACAACTTACAACTGCTATAATGTAGAGCTGAGGGATTTTATAAAAATGTTTAAAAAAAAATAGACTGAACCTTTAGAGGAAACATTTCTATTAACAATTACATAAAACAATCTTTAAAAATAATATTTGAGTAGTGCTTTGTGATGTTGCTGTGTATAGACAAAGAAAATCTCCGCCTTTGTGGGACATCTAGACTTCCTTCACAGGCGTGTTTCTGAGAGGACATCCGACTACAGAACATCATCAAAAAGTGAGCAAAGCTGATGGTTTGACTGACTTCTTACATTTTATTAAAAAAAATTAACAATCATGTAATACATCCTTCATAAACTGTATCATAATTAAAATATGAGTGATTGCTCTAAAGTTATTGTATTTGCTTTGTAAAGAGAATGTATGCATTGTAATAAATTAAACATGTAATAAATAACGGAGGGCAGCACGGTGAAACAGGGGTTAGTGCGTGTGCCTCACAATAACAAGGTCCTGGGTTTAATGTGTGGAGTTTGCATGTTCTCACCGTGACTGCGTGGGTTCTCTCCGGGTACTCCGGCTTCCTCCCACCTCCAAAGACATGCACCTGGGGATAGGTTGATTGGCAACACTAAATTGGCCCTAGTGTGTGAATGTTGTCTGTCTATCTGTGTTGGCCCTGGTGGCGACTTGTCCAGGGTGTACCCCGCCTTCCGCCCGAATGCAGCTGAGATAGGCTCCCTCCATGAGAGGGACAAGCAGTAGAAAATGCATGGATGGGTAAATAACAGAAATATATCATAATAACCTCTTAGTGCTGAAATTAACTGCACATATGAAACCAATTGTGAAAGTCACGGAGTTGACCAGAGTGCTAGTGAGTGATAAAAGTAGGTCATTGTATTATGTTTACAAATACAAGATTTCTCTCTAAGCAGGAGATGAATCTGCCAACAACAACACATATTCAATATATATATAAAAAACTATTTTTGCTTCAGAATTACTTAATTTAGACGCCCTTGGTCCTCCTTTCTTCTTCTACAGTGTTCTATTTGCATGCCCAATTCCAGTAAAACTGCTTCAGGGTAAACTTCTTGTAAGCCCCGCTCACAGGCACCAGCTCCTCATGCTAAAACACTGCCTTTAGTTTGAAACTAAAAAAAGAGCAAAACCAAAAAAAAAGGAAACAAAACCGTAAAAAAAAAAGAAGCGATCATAAAAATCTTTGTAACACACAAAACCAGTAAAAGTTTACAAAAATATGAATATTGGCATCGAAAACATACGTAAAAAATATTTTATTTTTTCCAATGTTTGTATTTATTTGTGGCTAGAACTTGTTTTGGTGCCAATAATACTTTTTATACAATTATTATTATTTTTTCTGATTCAAAATCTTACTGGCTGTCACGGCGTGGACTTAAGAGCAGCTTGCTGCGAGGCTTTCACAGCTCGCTGCTAAGAATGTTTTCCCGTGGTGCAAATCGACTTGACTGGACAAGGCTTGCAGGTAAAGACATGATTTAATCTCTATCAAAAGAACAAAACAAAAGGCGCGCACAAGGCGGAGATACAAACTTAACGCAGGAACAAAACTAACACATAAACAGACTAAGGACATGAAACAAAACTACACTTACTGTGATGTGAAAAGCATGAAAACTATGGCATGGAATACAAGCATGAAATAAGTCAGTACAGAGCAAATCCAGAATGTCAGGGGTAATGTCGCCAGGACGACCAACAGAAAATGACAGGCTTAAATAGTCATGTGGTGATTGAAAACAGGTGCGTGAGTCCAAATGCATGACAGGTGAAACCAATTAGTTGTCATGGAAACAAAACAAGGAGGTGAAAAACAGGAACTAAAAAAGTCCAAAAACCAACAGAACATAGCCAAACAAAACATGATCAAAAGACATGACACTGGCAGTGTTATGGCTTGATAGGTAGCCTGGGAAATGGAGGAGCAATGTTCATATAGTCTCAATATTCAGTGTTTTATTGTTTATAGTTAATATTGTAAATCCCACATTCTATATCTTTATGTACATTCTGACTGCCATATAATTCTGTAAAAAAAACTAAAGTTCAGTGAGATGGTCTTTTTAGTTTTTTACTGAAAATACATCCAGAATGTGCATGCATAATGTGGGATTTACAATACTAACTATAAACAGTAAAACACTGAAAATTGAGAGTATGTGAACGTTACTCCTCTACTGTAGACCCCCTCCTTGATCGACATAACCTAGAAAAAGCAACAAAGATTAAACAAACACGGCGAAATACAAATGCCAAGGGTAAAAAATACATATTTGATATAATATTACTGTTCTGCAGAACTTTGCTGTAGAACTCTGCCTCCGTCTGACCCTCCCTGCTCATTAAACAAGCACCGCCCACTACGACCCACTCTGTTCGTGCCTCGTCTGCATAAAGCAGCGCACCAATGTCACTCAGAAGTGCAGATTTTAACCATTGGAATCATTTATTTAGTTGGAAAACATCCAGTGGGCCGCATTGAAATGTTAGTTATGTTGTGTTATGCCCCGGTAGCCCAGTTAACTGCTTTTTTATGCTGTTTTGCAAGACCCGTGTCATGTGACTTCAGACTTGACACCTCATTGATTGCATTAGTCTCAATTTACCGGACATGAGTCTTGCATTCTGAGGCATCAAATTGTGCTACGCTAAAAATGTTTATGCTGAATTTGTATACACTTACATTTTTTACACTACATTTTTTTAACACCCAATTTTTTTACACTGAATTTTTTACACTGAATTTTCATACACTGATTTATTTTACACATATTTTTTTATGCACTGAATTTTAAAACACATTTTTTTAAATGAAATTTTCAGCATAATTTGATGTAAAAAAATGTAATTCACAATATTCGAATGCAAAAAAATCAGTTACATGAATTCAGTGTAAAAAAAAAAGCTTTCATGAGACAGACAAAAATGAACTTCCATACAGTTCACTGATGGAAATTAGAAGAAGTGAATGGTTGTGTGGTATTTGTGTAGTTGTTTGCATAGTAGGAATTAACAAAGACAAAAAGAAAGTATTGAACATTAAGGTAGGAGGCCAAACCTGGAACGTCATAAATATTACACATGACACCCCAACATGCCATATGGGTAGAGGGTCTAAATTGGGCATGCTAACAGGATCTCATGGCACAGCTCCAGCTGAAATCAGGCATGCAAAGCGACCGTGGAGCTAACAGGGCGACATAGGCGGAGGAGCGCCACCCAGCCAGCACGCGCGGCACTAGATTTATTTGTAAACGCCGGCCTGTGATGCCACTTTGTGTTAAGCCCCTCCGTCAGCTCAGGCTGCGTAATGTGAGCGGAAGTGTCATCCTGTCAGCGCCATGCCACAGATCAACCCGCTGTTTGTGTGTGAGTGTGTGTGTGAGTGGAGCTCTGAACCCAACCTAGCTCCACGTAGGGAGGGTAGCAAATGACACACAAGCCCTTTCATCTAATCCTGGTGGTGCACATATGCACCTCAGTAAGTTTAATTGATGACTACTGATCAAATACTTCCATTTGGAGGAATTGTTATTTTTCTCTTTAGCCTGCAAAAAGAATTCTTAATGCCGATGCTCCGAGAACGTGAACTTACATATTCCTACACATCACACACTAATTTACGTCACAAGGTTTCACTCTGGGTTTTTTTGCCTTTGCAATTAGTTTAATATTCGGAGCGTCATCAGGCAGACTTTAAAAGGGGGTTTATAGCAAGCAGCAGTTGCAGGAGCACCTGGATCCCGTGTGTTCTACTTCCACCCGGCCGCGCGTCAACGTCATTCAGACAAATGGAGAGTGACAGGTCGAGCTTTTGGGTGTCACAGCGTGGCAGCTCTCCGGGACTTTGATTCCACACTCATCCCACAGCTGAACAGAAGGTTGTGCTTTGCAAAACAAACCAACAAACAGGCAACCTGAAGAGTGTGATGAAAGAGTAAACAACTAATATGGCCCACAACCATGACACTTCCTAAGTAGGTTACCTATTTGATGCGCGTGATGATAACATAAGGAGGATTAAATGGGACCTATGATAGTTTTAATCTACATTTAAAACACATCCTTGTAGTCCAGATACTATGTATTGCATATGCTGCCGTGTACATTTAGATTCACATTTACCTTTATTGCCCGTTTTTTGAGTCTGCAAGGTGTTCAATGGTGGAGGCATTGAACAGCCTCTCCAAAAGTGTCATGATTTATCTTTTGAAAATGTGTTGTTATGTGTGCTGGAGAGAGTTGACGGCACAGACACAAGGGGGAGTAAAACTCTATGATTTATTATATATAAAAATATATATATATATATATATATATATATATATATATATATATACTGTATATACACACAATATACAGTATATAATAATCAAACAATAATAATATAAACTAAGGAAATGGAGTGTGACAAAATCCAAGAGTGTGTATGGTGTAAGACTATGTGAAGCAGTTATCTGTTGAGTGTTACTGAGAGGTGTTGTTCCAAACTCGGAAGTCCAAGAGGGCGAGGCTGATCTCGGAAGTCCATGCGACAGGCGAAAGATCCAGGACGAGAGAGAGGTGTCAGAGTCCGTGTCCATGCGAGGGGGGGTCGAGATCCAAGAGGCAGTTAGGGAAACAGGGAGGGACAAGGAATGACGAGACACACAGCAATGTCAACACGGGAACGGAGGTTCTGGCAGACCCAGCTGCCAGAGAAAAGCGGGTTTGAGCCCGCGCCGTGACATGTGTACTGTTTAAATAAATATCTTCAAGTCTTCACCGCTATTTTTATTCCAGACACGGTCGAAAATAAACTTAAACATGACATAGATTCACCCGTTTACAACATTGGGTACACCTGACACTTGCCGATTGATTCAGTGTGCTTCAAAACATTTTTTTTTTCAGCAGAACAAGTGATCCTCACAGGTACTTCCCGAGAGGGAGTTCCTCAGACCTCGTTCCCCCCAAATTTAAGACTCTCATGGGAAAAAATGCATTCTACTATTTTGCCACCACACAGCGGAATGCACTACCAACAGACCTTAAAATTTGAACTAACTTCCCTACTAAATTTTAAAACTGCAATAAAATCATGGCTCAGCTCAACCTCTACCTGATCTGAACCAAAATTGATCCCCAGCAACTTTCCGACGCATCAAATATGTGGTTATAGTGTATATATATTTTCTCATTCTGTTTTGCACACTCTTGGAGTCAACATGTACACAGTGTCATGTACATAGTGTATATACACCTCCCCACCCCCATTTTTTGTATATATTGTGTTCTTCAAATCACCTGACATGTATACTCTGTATATGTACATAATTTTCCATTTTATTTTACATATTTTGTATATATATGTTACAGGTTGTATAACTTTTATTATTGAATTCATCAAATGTGATGGTTATTTAATGGGCCACAATGGAAACAAGCCTTTTGGCTTTTTGTGCAATCCATTTGCCTTTTTAAAGCATTACATGGATTCAATTATTTAAGATGTCAACAAATTTCTCAAATAATCAATCAAAAGCATTCATGTTGCAGCATTTTGGTGTTATAATGCACTTTTTTTTGTGTGTTTCCTCACAGCCTTACAGCAGCATTAAGTAACCAAAAGTAATTTTTTCATAACTTTTTGGATGATACATGGACTTACAACACAACACGCCTGTCATGGCCTGAGGGGTCTGTATTGCTCTCACTAGCACTTAGGAATTTTGAGGAGGGTGGCAGGAACCCTGCCAAACAAAAAACTACAAATGTGCTGACTTGCTTTACAGCATACGTCACCCCCCTTTGCACATTCGTTGAAAAGACGGAAGTCGATGCAAACACCTGCCAGAAAACTAAAATAATTACGCCTACAGGCAATTACTGCCTTCATGGCCTAAGCTGTAATACACCAAATAAACGAAAAGTTTTATCTGAGGAGACAAAAAAAGAAAAAGGGAGGTTAAAGAATAGTCAAGGATCAACATTGGCCCGGATTTCACTCAATGGCTTGGGCTCAAAGATTAAGAGGGCTTTTCGGCTGCTTCCTTGGCTGTGTTCCTGCTAAGCTAGTAAGTACCTTGCGATGCTCAAATCAAAATGATAATGCTAATTTTAGCTATCAGAAATTTGCGTGGTAGCAATAAACAGCCACCAGCATGATAGTTCCACACTATTTCCTTCAGAAAAAACTTTCCCGGTGGTCTTTCTTTGCTTCGGACCTGCATCCGCCCCGATACAGTCTAGGTAGTAACCTCATGTTTGTAGCGCCAAAGTAGCTAACTTATATCTGTCAGCAGACTCGGTATGGAAGCGACTGACAGGGTAAGGGACACAGTCGAAATAGAGGCACGTAAATAAGACTACCCACCAAATGCCACATTTTGAAGAGATGGTCAGAAAGCGTCTTCAAGATGGTCTTTAAAGGCCTACTGAAACCCACTACTACCGACCACGCAGGCTGATAGTTTATATATCAATGATGAAATCTTAACATTGCAACACATGCCAATACGGCTGGGTTAGCTTACTAAAGTGCAATTTTAAATTTCGCGCGAAATATCCTGCTGAAAACGTCTCGGTATGATAACGCCTGCGCGTGACGTCACGGATTGTAGAGGACATTTTGGGACTGCATGGTGGCCAGCTATTAAGTCGTCTGTTTTCATCGCAAAATTCCATATTATTCTGGACATCTGTGTTGGTGAATCTTTTGCAATTTGTTCAATGAACAATGGAGACAGCAAAGAAGAAAGTTGTAGGTGGGAAGCGGTGTATTGCGGCAGGTGTTGTGCCGGATAACGCACCCCCGCCTTAGAATGCACCCCTTGACTGTTGTGCCGGAAAACACAGCCGGTGTTTCATTGTTTACATTCCCGGAAGATGACAGTCAAGCTTTACCATTGGCCTGTGGAGAACTGGGACAACAGAGACTCTTACCAGGAGGACTTTGAGTTGGATGCGCAGACGCGGTGCCGTGAGTACGCATGCAGCTGCGGCTTCCAAACATTTGATCGCTTGCCCGTACGTGCGTGCCGTTATGTGCATGTCACGTACGTAACTTTGGGGACTTTGGGGAAATATATGTGCTGTATGAACTTTGGGGAGGTGAACGGTACTTTGGGCTGTGGGATTGAGTGTGTTGTGCAGGTGTTTGAGTTGTATTGGCGGGTTATATGGACGGGATGGGGGAGGTGTTTGTTATGCGGGATTAATTTGTGGCATATTAAATATAAGCCTGGTTGTGTTGTGGCTAATAGAGTATATATATGTCTTGTGTTTATTTACTGTTTTAGTCATTCCCAGCTGAATATCAGGTCCCACCCGCCTCTCACAGCATCTTCCCTATCTGAATCGCTCCCACTGCCCTCTAGTCCTTCACTCTCACTTTCCTCATCCACGAATCTTTCATCCTTGCTCAAATTAATGGGGAAATCGTCGCTTTCTCGGTCCGAATCACTCTCGCTGCTGGTGGCCATGATTGTAAACAATGTGCAGATGTGAGGAGCTCCACAACCTGTGACGTCACGCTACTCGTCTGCTACTTCCGGTACAGGCAAGGCTTTTTTATCAGTGACCAAAAGTTGCGAACTTTATCGTCGATGTTCTCTACTAAATCTTTTCAGCAAAAATATGGCAATATCGCGAAATGATCAAGTATGACACATAGAATGGACCTGCAATCCCCGTTTAAATAAGAAAATCGCATTTCAGTAGGCCTTTAAAACATAATCTATGCAAAATGTTGACCAAAGAACCACCATTACATGTTATGTAGACTACAAGGATTTGTTTTAAATGTAGAAAGAAATCATCCAGTAGCTATAAAAGTATATTGCTGAAGAGACCAAATGTCACATCCATCTGTCTTTCACAGCGCGATCTAGCCCCTTTCTCACAGCAATGTGTGTAACTGTGCCAGTTTGTACGTTTGATTTCAGACATGCTCAATAAATATACAAAACAGCGCCCGCAGAACAGTTTTAGTCCTAATAAATCACATTGCATGTGATGAATGAATATATTTGCATCTCCTCCTCCCAGTATTGTGGTCATTCTGATAATCAGCATATGTTCTGCATATTCATGAAGACTGACGCATCCAAAACTGAGTGCAAGCTCACACCGAATTACATGAACCTTATGATTTGACGCTTCGGCATTGTTTAACACGAGTATCCAACATTGTAACATGTATTCATCTTCTGTCCCCTTTAAAGGACATTCTGACCCAAATGTAACCCCCGGACCTTAAAAACCTGCATATCCAGCTGGCTCTCATGCTTCAAGCAGCTGTTTATCAAGAAAAATGTTAGGGAGTCAATCTATTGATGTTGCTGAACTAATTGTAACGCGGGAGGGGGTTCAAAAGCAGATGTTGCATTTCAAAGCAGTTGTGTGCAAGGAGACAGGTTATGATTTATGCTAAAATGCGTGGCTTCAAAGCGCCGAATGAGCCTTCTAAACAAATTGAACAAGTCAAGCTTTATTCACCTAGGACCACAAGGAAGCCGGGCACATGCAGATCAGAGGCGCAAGGCTGCTGCTTGTAATATCACTCACTGCAAGGGAAGGAGTGGTCCCACTGGGGGGGGGGGGGCTAGCACAGAGAGGAATTATGTACGACTGCAGCTGCAACACCTGTGCAGACGCTTACCCCCAAACAACCCCCTGCCACCAATCTCCCCACTGCTCTACCCTCCGCACATAACGGAGGAGGGGGTGGGCCGCACCTTGAGACTTGACATCCTTTCTTTCTTTCTTTTTGGATGGCAGGAGTATTTGGGAGGAGATGGAAGAGTTGGTGAGGAGGTTTGTTGGACGTGTCAACACACTGACGCAATTTTCAGAAACACACCATGAAGTTGGCGGGGATGTTAAAGGGGGGAGGGGGCTTAAAATGTGTTTATCGCTGTCGTCTTCTACATCAAGCAGGGCGTGTCGAGAAACGTCAAAAACAAATAACTTTTAGCCCGACCTCCTTGTCGTATTACATTACTAACTTGACATATTTGGAGGAAGAATAAAGGGGGCATAAAAAGTAAAAATGGTCAGAACATTAGGTACACATGCGACATCTCAACTAGGGATGTCCGATAGTGGCTTTTTGCTGATATCCGATATTCCGATATTGTCCAACTCTTTAATTACCGATACCGATATCAACCGATACCAATATCAACCAATATATACAGTCGTGGAACTAACACATTATTATGCCTAATTTGGACAACCAGGTATGGTGAAGATAAGGTACTTTTAAAAAAATTTTATAAAATAAAATAAGATAAATAAATTAAAAACATTTTCTTGAATACAAAAGAAAGTAAAACAATATAAAAATAGTTACATAGAAACTAGTAATTAATGAAAATGAGTAAAATTAACTGTCAAAGGTTAGTACTATTAGTGGACCAGCAGCACGCACAATCATGTGTGCTTATGGATTGTATCCCTTGCAGACTGTATTGATATATATTGATACATAATGTAGGAACCAGAATATTAATAACAGAAAGAAACAACCCTTTTGTGTGAATGAGTGTGAATGAGTGTAAATGGGGGAGGGAGGTTTTTTGGGTTGGTGCACTAATTGTAGGTGTATCTTGTGTTTTTTATGTTGATTTAAGTAAAAAAAAAAAAATAAATAAAAAAATGATACCGATAATAAAAAAAACAATACCGATAATTTCCGATATTACATTTTAACGCATTTATCGGCCGATACAATCGGCAGGCCGATATTATCGGACATCTCTAATCTCAACCATAATAAAGATGCTCACTTTCGATTGATTTGCTTGGTGGTTTACAGTGCAATACTGAAATGTTTGGAATGTTTTTTTCTCTCTGTTAGAAAAAAAAATATTAGCAGGGGTCTCAAATTTAATTTACCTCGGGGCCGCTGGAGGTGGAGTCTAAGTGAGGCTGTGCCGTGCTAGTATTCACTTCTCAACCACGTTTTAACTCTGTGACTAAATGTATTAAGTACTTCTATCATCATGTGACCCTGAGCTGTATACTAGTATTATGAATATAAAAAATTATGTCCAAAAATGTTATATTTTGACACTGTTGAGAGATGTTCAGAGAAACCTTAACTTGTTTACAGATGTCATGAATTGGTGGTGGTGAACCCCAAGATGCAGAGATGGCAGGCGTGTTCCAGGAAAACATGACTTTAATGTCAAAAGGAAATGCAGGCAAAACAGGAACCAGGAGACAGCAAACAATCCTCAAGCCCCCAGGAAACACTACCCAACGTGAATGTGATAGATCGGCACAGTACCCCCCTTTAGGGATGGATTCTAGACGTCCCCATGAAAAACAAGGTTCAAAAGTCACGGGAGGGTGGAGGGTGGAGTTGGCGGCGGGTACCCAAGCCTTGTGTCCCAGCAGTCAGCTAGGGAGAGTCAGGTGGCGGCGACGCGTTGAACGCTGCTGCTTCTGGCTAGGCGGGCGACCACGGAACAGCCACTATCTTGGCCGATGAGGAGGAGGCGTGTGGGCGTTTGATGGCCCTCCGTGCGGCAGGAAAGCAGGAGGCAATGGAGGTGACGAGCATGGCAGACGGCCCGTCGGAGACGAAGAAGCTGGCATAGTCGTGGGAGGAGCCAGATCAGCAGGCGTAGGTCAGCGTGGGAGGAGCCACTGGAGACGATGTAGGCGCGTGCACAGCAGGAAAAAAAGATAGCGGCTGCACTATCAACGTCTGCAGGCCCACCAGGGTTGATGGCGCCGTCCGCAGGCCCTCCGAGGTTGATTGCGGCGTCTGCAGGCCCATCGGAGTGGATGGCAGAAAATGCAGCAGACTTACTGGAATGGGAAATAGCCGTGCCTCCCCAGCTGCACAGATACTCATAACCACCACCTCAAGGGACGGATCCAAGACATAAGAAAGGCTGAGGGAGCGGGGAGGGCCTTGGGGGGGTCGCGGGTCCTGCCGACTCTGGCCGCACCCCTGCAACAGACGACAGGGATGGGTGGGAGGGAGCCGAGGAACCAGTCGACGCCGCACTCAAGCCACAGAGCTTTTCCATCAAAGTGACCATGCGGGCACACTTCTCGTCGACGGCTTCCTCCCGAGCAGCCATTTGTTTCTTCGTTGGGTTTGTATTTGGCTCGAGGATTCTGTCGTGAATTGTTGGTGGTGAACCCCAAGAATCAGAGATGGCAGGCGTGTTTCAGGAAAACGTGACTTTAATGTCAAAAGAAAATGCAGGGAAAACAGAAACCAGGAAACCAGGAGACAGCAAACAATCCTCAAGCCACCAGGAAACACAACCCGACGTATTTGTGACAGATCATCACAGCAGGAAGTTGCTCTTTGTGTTGTGCGTTTGTTGTGCTGCCACTTTTGTGTCTGCATCGTTATTGGAGTTCAAGGGTTATCAACCTTTTTGACTTTGGGGCCCAACTTTTCCACTACATGGGGCCCACTCAAATATTAACACTAAATTTGTAATCTTACTCTTGATTTTAATCCATCCAATTAATCCATTTTCTACCGCTTGTCCCTCTCGGGATCGAGGGGGTGCTGGAGCCTTGATTTTAATCATATTCAATAATTATATCTATCATTCTTATAGTTTACAACCTTGTCAAATGATAAGAAACCATAGGCCATTTTCCACAAAAAGTTCAGGAACCTTTCGGTTCCTGGAACTTCTACTTTATTGAATGATAGGTTCCTGTAGAAGTGTGTGGTTTGTGTTTCCACCACATTTCACAGTTCATGGTAGTTAATACAAATCAGGCGGCTGACGTATGAAGGAATGGTTTAGTACATTTTTACAAGGATACCATTTAAATAAATGGACAGTATTAGGTTACATTTATTTTACTAAAATGTAAGTAAATGAAATACGAAGCAATAATATACAAAACGATATGATTTAAAGAATAAAGTGTACCGAATTGTTGAGAAAAAGTCAAGCTTTTGTCCGAAATGTCCAACAGCCAGAAAGTTGTCCTCTCGTTAAATGATGATTTCATGAGGGTCATTACTTTTTGTCAATTTCAGATGTAAATAACAATATATAAAGAATAACTGTCAGTGTTTATCTCACGCCGACAACACAAACACATCAACTTCAGCGTTAGCTTGTTAGCATTAGCACTCTGTTCACTCGGGTTGAGGCTAATGACACAAATGGAGTGTCACTGACTACTTTTACAACATGTAATAAAGTAAATATTTACTTTTTGGTGTTATTTACCTTTGTTCCACTCACATTTGTCCAACGAAGTAGTAAGCAGCTGAGGTCGTTGCTTCGAGTCCGGCTTCATACTCCACCGTAAATACGTTTAAAAGAGTTTTCCACTTCTTGTAGCTTTGCTTATAAAAATGAAGTTTGCAGAAACTAATAAACAACAATAAACTGCATATAGTTTAAAGACTGTGACTGAATAAAAACCCTGCAAGATAGTTTCACTGATCAGCGTTCTTCAGCACAAAAATGCCCAACAAAAGTTGCTGCAAGTCAAAAGTTCCTTTTGTTCTTCTTTCTCTCCATTGTCAAGTTTGTTGTAATAGAAATACGCAAGAAATAAGGAATAAACAAGTCGTCTGGCATACTGTAAATGGCGATCATGTGTTCGAAAAACAAGTTTTAGGAACGCCTCCAATGATGTTCAACCAATGAGCGCTCGACAGCACAGCACAGCTTTCAAAAGTCCCGCCAAGCTAGGAGGAATTCCGAAAGGTTCCTGAAGAACTAAATCTACCCAGGTAGTTTTTTGGTGGAAAAACAGGGGGAACTTTATTTACCCGGGCAAATGGGAAGGTTCCTGAAAAAGTTCCTACGGTGGAAAAGGGTCTCATGTGTTAATCACAAATATTACTGTTTATTTAACATGTAAACCTTAGGCTTAGGTCAGGTTGATTAGAAATAAGTACTAACCAAATATACTGCATTGGAAGGGACTCATAAATAACTGTTGGAAAATACATTTACATACAATTATGTTGTGCTAAAACAAAATAAATAAATAATCAATATGTTTATAGTCCAACTCATACTGGCTGGTATACACAAGCATTGGAAATGATATCAGTAGAAAAAAATGCATTTAGTTTAGATAATAATGAGTCATATATTGGAATATGGGATCCATTGTCTAAATTTGTTTTAACTATTAAAAATGTACCTACAATATGACTTATTTTATCTTTGTGGAAAATATTGGACACAATGTGTTGCCAAGCTTATGAGATGTGATGCTAGTGTAAGCCACTGTAACACTATTGCTCATTTTTTAAATGTTTTTATTTTTTATAAATGGCTGTAATGATAATATTAATGAGGGATTTCTAATCACTGCTATGTTGGAATTCATATTAATATTGATACTATTGTTGATATTATTCATTTTTGTTTGAAAACCTTTGGATTGTTTTGTGTCATCTTTATTTGTCCTCTCAATTGCTCTGTTGATTGCTATTCTGAATGTTGCTGGTTGGTTGTTTTTGGAATTGGAATTGTATTATAATTGTATTATTGTGTATTATTTTATTGGATTGATTAATAAAACACTTAAAAAAATAAGTTTCTCAACCAAACTGTTGGTAAAATTCAAATTCAAATTAAAGTACAGCTTTTCCACTTTAATCCTATTTTTTGCGCATAACACACTTCTCTGATTTAGGCTCCAGACTTCTTCAGTTTGTTTGAGATTTTCCTTGCAGCCATAAGTGGTGAAAAAGTGTATTACAACTGAGTACCGCTGCGGCCCATATGGACCACAGCTCAGAAACAGATTTTTTTGTTGGACACTCGTGGACCAACAATGGACCTTATGTTTAAGACACACTGTTGTAGTTAATTGTCTTCCTAAAATTGTTTTTTTTCAAAGGTGACCATGCAACATGGTTAAAAAAGCCAGAATTAGCCAGAAGGCTAGTTTTCATCTGTAGTCCCCCTGGCCATGATGTTAAAAAGGCAGTAAAAGAAAAGAAAGAGAGAGAAAAAGCAAAAAAGCACACAATACATATATGATATAATAAAGAATAAAATACAACATCACAACATAACATTTATCATAGCATCAAAACAGGCTCATCTTTTAGTGCTGGCAGCTGTAGGCGTTGATAAGCCACATTTTCAATTTTTTGGTGAAGGCCTACTAGGTTTCACACATTTGCACTCCTTACTGACCAGGCCAACTTACTGAAAGTGCTTCTGTGCAGAGGAATATAACAGTCACCTCTGACAGAGCCTCGAGTGACACGCTCACGGCTGTTTCTTTGGCTGATGAACTCTGCCAGAGGATCTGGAGCCAATTCATGCAGTACTTTATAGGTTACTTTTAAGTCTGCAAATATGTGAAGACTGTCCCAGTTTAAAATACTGTACTTTTTTAAAATGGCACAGTGATGATAGTGCCTAGGTTTTTTATCCACAACTTTAATTGATTGTTTGTACAACTCTGACCAGCCTGAGACCAGCAGGTAAGGCAATAGCTGAAGTGGCTGAAAATCATCGAATGCAAATACAATTTTGCAGCTTCAGTTGACATTTCATTTCCGAATTGCACAAACATCTGCAAGATTAAACTTGATTATTTTACACAATTTGCCAATATGGGCTTTAAAGTTGTAACATAGGACTTTGTTTTAGTGAGTGTAGCAGCAACAATGTCTTTGGTGTGACCATGAAAGAAGAAAACCGTGTCGTCTGCATAAATGAAGCATTCAGCTTCAGGACAAACAGTGGGCAAATCATTAATATAGAGGCTAAATAAAAGGGAGCCTAATATTGACCCCTGAGGTACTCCAGAGGTTAGCTTAAGGCCCCGTTTACACTAAGCCGGTTAAGGTTATCCAGGGTAAATCCCATCCAACCTTATCCGTGTCCACACACAACAATGCCACCGTTTAAGACCCCCTCACCCCTGCGCACGTCATAGTCACCTCCAGTGTTGCTTTGTGTGCAAGTTCTTAAATGTAACTTATCTGAACAATATCCAGTGTTGTGGTATTTCAATTAACTGGAATCCAGTGTGCTGTGGGGCCCTACTGTAATAAATCACACCTGAGACATCATAAATTAATCAAATCTTTATTAGACACGTAAACAATGTGATAAAGAATATTTAACATTAATCAATCTAGGGATCTAGATATCTGGTCAGGACACTCCTCACTCTTTTGCCTTCACCTTCATTGTCCATTTGTTTTTGGTGACTTTATATACTCTGGACTTAGACGTTGAGTCCGCGACATACATGGCGGACAATAACTGATACAGTCTGCTTTGCCAGTCCAAAAGCATTCACCGTCTTCCGTAGTCTTCCCTCGACGGCCAGGTAATACAAAGCACACACTACCTTTTTTATCACATTTCATTTCATTTCATTTCATGTTTATTTATCTCCTTTATTGATGTGCATCTTTGATAGACAATTATACCACAATTATTCAGTTATACATTTACACACCAATGCCTGAGAAGGAGCAGGATGAAGAAAAAATCTTATATTTTCCTGCCCCATCAACATAATACATAGTCTTAATGATTTATAAATCAACAATTACATCCAAATATAACGAAAACAACAAAAAAAACACACAAAAAAAAACACAAGTGCAAAACTTCATGAAGTACAAACCGAACAAAAAAAAAAAAGAAGTAATATGCACCTCACGGCATGATTAAAAACAAATACAAAACCAGGCAAAAAATAAGTAAAATAATAAATATAAAGCAAAATGTAAACACTTATGATCTTATTGTTCTGTCTTTATATATTTTTTTCAATTGGAATATGTTTTTACAATCTTTTATCTCATTGTAAAGAGAATTCCATAGTTTAACCCCCACCACTGATATGCACATTTGTTTTAAAGTTGTCCTTGAATTGTATGCTCTTCATTCTCAGAATTGATGACAAACATTTTTTGTAAATTTGCTGGTAATGTTTTACTTTTAGCCTTAAACATGACACATAATGTCTGTAATTTTACTAGCTCCTGTAATTTCAATAAACCCAAATTAATAAATAATATGTTAGTGTGTTCTAAGTAATCTGCTTTATGAATAATCTTTATAGCTCTTTTCTGTAGTTGATACAATGCCTTTATGTTACTCTTATATGTGTTCCCCCATCTACAAGAGCTCGCATTCTTGTTGTCTCTCCTTCGACAAAGGGACACAGTTTTTCGCTAAGTAGAATCACAGCTGACCTGGACATTGAAAAGTTATCTTGCCGTCTGAGAAGTGTGGTATCCGAAATAGCTGCAATTGCTTTCTCTTGTGATTTCCACAAGCGTCTGTACATGTAGAAGAATGAGAAACACGGGCATGTCTGGATGACTCGCCTTCATATTGGCAGTGGTTAGCTCCGAGTTATGAAACCGCTTTATTATGAAGCTGGCTGTGGCGTGTTCTTTCTGACGTCACTTCCTGTGTGGGGTCCGGTCTTTCTGGCGTCACTTCCTCTCCGAACTCACTTTGTAAACGATCAATGAGTCCATACAAAGCTAGGTGCCGGAGATTTAAGATATACACGGCGCAGGGGGACCTTCAACGATGGTTTGGTGTGACTGAAACACGGCTTAGGCTAAATAATTATTTGTATAAGGGGTTAAACGACTTAGTTTAGACATGGCCTAAGAGAGTCAGACCTGCAGTTGTTAACTGATACAGATCGTGTTCCATCATGCAGATATGATTCAATCCAGCTCACGGCATTTTGACAGAAGTTACATTTTGAGAGCTTGGTAAGAAGAACAGAATGATTTACTGTATCAAATGCTTTCCTGAGGTCCAAAAACAATGCCCCTACAACTCCACCCTTACCAAGATTGCCATAATATTTTAAACTATTTACCGCTCAGGGTACGTGGGGCACAATTGCACTAAACAATTAAATTAATTAGAGGGACACAAGACGTGGCCTGCGGGTGACTAGTTAAGCATTATTGTTAGGGCTGTCAGATTGAACTAGCTAAAGCATGCGATAAATCACAAAAAAATAACGCATTAATCACGTAGCAACGTATCGCCCAATTTATTTTGACGATACGTGCTCCATTACCTTAATCACAGACGGTTACCTGCAAGTGTGTTGTTATGCAATCAGTAATCAGGTCAATGCATACTTTAAAGATGAGTGAGGAGACTGGCGTATTTGCTGGCAAAATTAACTTTAAAAAAAACCTTCAGCTAAAACTGCTCCCAGGTTTTGGGTATAAAAAGTACATTCATTTGAGAAAAACATTTACAAAATGTGTCTGTATGTAACTGATGATACATAATAACAAATAATGTGTTTTAAAAAATTAGTGTCTTTTTCCAAGTTAATTTAAATTATGCAAGCAATTAATAAATCACAATTCAAAAGTGTGATTAATCTGATTTTGAAAAATATTTAATTCAACAGCACTAATTACTATCTTTTTTTATTTATGTATACAAGAAGCATGGATTGTTGCTTGACAACCAGCAAAAGGTGGAAAAGTTGACGTGACAAGGGTTTTTCCTCAGGGCGCTTGTGGCCACGCATGTATGAAGACAGACTCCTTGTATGGACCTTTCTCTAAAGTCATTTTTCTGTCTGTTTTCTTCTATTTGATGCAGCCTAAATTGGGACCGGGAGAAACGAATCGCTAAATTTTTAATTAACTTCATAACATCTGCACTTGTGCTTTGAGAACGCAGCAAGCTTTCCTTTTAACCTATTCCAGCACATTTGCACACCAAGGTAAATCTTGATGCTGGCACTCTCACAGAAAGGAAGGGGGGGAGAAAAAAAAAATCAAAAATGGAAATGAACTCTCACTAGTGTGTGTGTGTGTGTGTGTGTGTGTGTGTGTGTGTGTGTGTGTGTGTGTGTGTGTGTGTGTGTGTGTGTGTGTAGATCAAAGACACAGAATTATTCAACTTTTTGCCATTTCTTGATTTTCAAAAAAAGAGGAAGAGAAAGTAGGGGAGATCAAGACGGATGAATCAGTTTGAGTTAATAGTTTGTCCTCTGTTCTATAAATGTTATTTTTCCTCTCTCTGAGGTGTGTTTTTAAGTTCATTGACACTGATGTGTCACGTGAATGTACTGGTTTCATTTGTTTTGCAGGTGAGACAACTTCAAATAAGTTCAAAAGTATTTGGCCAGTTGGTGCTTGTTTAAGTCCTTCTGCCTTCACTTAAGTCACAGGTTGAACGTTGAGGTTTATTATCCATCTGTTCTATCACTTTAGTAGCATTTGTCTACCTCTAGGTCAGGGGTGTCCAAAGTGGGACCTCAAGTTAATTTTTTAAGGGCATTCTAAAAATATTATTAGTAAAACTGAAATGTTGTTGTTACTAACACAAAGCTGGCATGCAAGCAGTTTAAAAAAATAAATAAATACAAATAATAGCGTAAATGCAGATGTTGTCACGGGGGGTCCATGACATCAGGAATGTTCGCATAGGAGGTGCGTCATGACATTTTTTAAAATGTATTTCTTTTTATTGCCCCCCAAAATTTTCCACAAATTGAAATACATTTTAATTCACATTAATATTAATCCATCACACTGTAGTGTAGTTTAGAAGTGGCAGTAGCATGGCCACCTTACTCGCTGTACATTAGGTTTAAAATAAAAAACATTAATACATTATTAAAGTATTATGTTCATGTTAGCATTTAAGACAGCTAGCGATTAGCAATGTAGTTGACAACTAGCTATTAGCTGTGTTATACTGTATTATATGAATATGTTAGCTGTGCACAATAACAAGGTACCTTTATGACCAGTTTAATCTAAAACACAATTGTATACAGATAGGAGGTCCCCTGCACCATCTCTCCTTCAGTTTTGGAGTCTTTGGCCTACTGCTACTACTACTGACCAACAGCATCTCTGTCTGGACTGGAGCCTGCAATGCCTCAGACTGGAAGTCTCTCCAGAGAGTGGAGAGGATGGCGAAAAAGATCATCAGGACTCCTCTTCCTCCTATCCAGGAGATCGCAAAAAGCCGCTGCCTGACCAGAGCTCAGAAATTCTGCAAAGACTCCTCCCACCCCCACCAAGGACTGTTTTCACTGCTGGACTGTAGAAAGAGGTTCCGCAGCCTCCGAAACAGAACCTCCAGGTTCTGTTACAGCTTCTTCCCTCAGGCCGTAAGACTCTTGAACGCATCATAATTAAATTATCCCCTCAACTCCCCCCAAAATGGATTAACTCGCTGGAATAAAAAAGACAATATAACATACATACATAAACGTGGACGCATGTGAAAAAGTGCAATGTATTTATCTGTACAGTAGCCTATTTATTTATTTATATATGCACCTTATTGCTTTTTTATCCTGCACTACCATGAGCTTATGTAACAAAATGTCGTTCTTATCTGTGCTGTAAAGTTCAAATTTGAATGACAACAAAAAGGAAGTTTAAGTCTAAGTCTAAAACATCAAAGACCCTGCTATATTGTATTGGATTTGAAAGTGTTGACCTCAGTGGAAACATTTTTGAAGAATAGGCAGGCCAGAGAGTATGTTGCTGAACTTTAAAAAAAAAAAAAAAAGAAAAGACGTAACGAACAGATGAATAATGATCTCAGCGTCAATGGTGGACAAAATTGAACACATTTTAGCGATATTACGGAGATGAAAGAAGGCTGTTTTAGTAACACTCTAATGTGTGATTCAAATGAGAGAGTTGGGTCGAAGATAATACCCAGATTCTTTACCGAGTGGCTTTGTGTAATTGTATTGTTGTCAACTGTTAAGATTACTGTTGTGCTGGACAGATAAGCAACATTTCCGTTTTCTTAGCGTTAAGATGCAAAAAGTTAGCGGACATCCATTGTTTGATTTAATTTAGACACACCTCCAGGTGACTACAATCTGGCTTGTTGGTCAGTTTTAGGGGCATGTAAAATTGGGTGTCATCAGCATAACAGTGAAAGCTAACACCGTATTTGCCTATGATGTCACCTAGCGGCAGCTTCTAGATGCTGAAGAGTGAAGGGCCAAGAACTGAACCCTGTGGAACTCCACACATTACCTCAACATACTCCGAGGTCACGTTGTTATGGGAGGCGCACTGCATCCTGTCAGTAAGATAGGAGTTAAACAAAGAGAAGGCTAAGTCTGACATTCCGGTACGTGTTTTGATACGCTCTAATAGAATGTTATGATCAACAGTATCGAAAGCAGCGTTGGGATCAAGTAGCAGCAACATGGATGACGCATCAGCATCCTTAATTAGCAATAGATCAATAGTCACTTTTGTGAGGGCTTTCTCAGTAGAGTGATTTGTCCTGAAACCAAACTGAAAGGGTTGACAGAGATTGTTAGATGCAAAGTGTTAATTTAGCTGCTGTGCAACAATTTTTTCAAGGATTTTCGAGATAAAGGGAAGGTGGGACACTGGCCGGTAGTTTACCAGGAGGTCAAAATTAAGGTTAGTTTTTTGAGCAGAGATTAAATATCCGCTGTTTTGAATGCTAGGGGAACAGTACCAGAGGAAAGTGATAGATTAATAATATTTAGAACTGCTGGCCTAATATTACAAACAGCTCCTTGATAAGTTTCCCAGGAAGTTGGTCAGGTAAACGTGATGGTTGTTTTTTCCCATTTATGAGTCGCAGGAGTTCCTCTAAAGTTGTTTCTTCAAAAAGAGAGAGATTATTTTGGAAAGCATTATCCATTGAACAAACATTCGTATCTGCGTTAATAAAACCCAGATGGAGCTGGGACGCGTTATCTTTATTCTCCTTTCTAATGAGCTCAATTTTCTCAGTAAAGAATTGCATAAAGTCATCAGCCGAGTGGGTGGAGTTACTTGTTGGGTTAGCGATGCTACTGTATTAAACGAATATTTAGGATCGTTTTTTTTTTGCAGCGGATGAGATTGGAGTAGTAATTAGCTATAGCGAATGTGAGAGTGTGTTTATAAGTTATTAAACTATACTTACAAGTTTGATGGGAAACCTCAAGTTTATTCGCACGCCATTTGCGTTCCAGCTTTCTACATGATAGTTTAAGAGCTTTGGTTTCTTCTGTGACCCAGGTGGTACGCCTTTTGGGGGCCTTTTTTTAGCTTTAGCGGTGCTATACTATCAATGGCGTTGCGCAGGGCATCGTTAAAGTTGTTAGTGAGATTATTGATAGAGTCCACATAATTTGGCAATGGTGTCATTACCAAGGGCAGTAGGCCAGCAAGAGTTGTAGTTGTAGCAGCATTATTGTTATGGCTGCTAAAGCAGTGGTTATTAGTAGCTTGTTGACAATGGGTCAGAACTTAAGGTAGTGATTGGACATTAGTTTAGTGTACCGGAGTACTATAACTTTAGAGGTGGTGACACTCCGGACAAGAACTACATTTATCATATTGCCGTTGCGATGTGTGGTTTCATTCATTACTTATGTAAAACCACAGCTGCCAATATTAGTCTGGAGCGCCACACATGGAGGGTCTGACTGGGTATTTATGTGGATATTAAAATCCCCATTATAATTATATTATCTGCGTGTGTCACGAGATCAGCAACAAACTCAGAGAATTCGCTGTTGAAGTTCGGAAAGGCCCGGGGGCCATTTGAGGCCCTCAGCTTGTTAGTTATTGGCCCGCGACACATTTTAAAGACAAAAAAGAACATTACACAAAAAAACCTAGGATATGCAATTTTGGGTGAAATTGCGTTTGAAAGCTCGAATGTGCAAGCTGCTGAAATGCGCATGCCAAACTTAAATGCTAATATTAGCATGCTAGAATGCACCAAGTACTGTACCAAGTCATATGACAATGAATTGTACGCATGTAAAATTAGATTAAAAAGTTCATCATTAGTCATGCTAACAGTTGGCATGTATAGAGTACCAAGTCATATAACTCTGAGATGTTAAGTTGAAAATTGACTAAAAGAATTAGCACGCTAATGCTAGCTAATGTTAGTATGCTAGCACGCTAATGTGTCAATTACAAATGAAGTTCTTCAATAGAAGTCTGAGGCGTTCAGCTGCAAAATTGCTCAAAAAGTTAGCATGCTAATGTTGTGGTCTGGTGTAGTGACAATGTCCACTACATGATCGGTTCAGGAAGACACGATCGGTCCACGCATGCGCGAAGACAAAATCACTTCCAGTGTACTTGGTTTACGGCAGTTATGTATCAGCATGCTGTCACTGTTGCAACGGTTTTTTGTTTTGTAATCTTTATTTGAATAACAATGTTATATAAAGGATTACATTAAAAACAAAACAAATGTTATTTAGGAATACAGTATTTATTTCTAAATTGAACAGATCTGTACATAAACCTGAAAAATGTGCTCAGCAGCCTTAAACTGACATGAATTACACCAATTCACAATCCTGTTTGTTAGCTTTAAATTACAGTAAGTGCCTTGTTTAAAAAAAATCAACATTTAAAAAAATAAATGGGTGTCAGTGGCGCCCCCGAGCGTCATTCATTGCCACGACAGAAGAGTGAAAGTGATTGAAAATGTGGCGAAAATACTTCCTGATTTTTTTTTTAACTACACCCTGTTCATGTTTTTTTTCTTGTTCCCTTCTACTCCCAAGTATACTATTTTTTTAATACAAAACATTAATAAAAACATTCAAATATGCAGAACGTGACGTCGCAGAAACTTTGTCGTAAAAAAATGCAGTCCAGGAAGTGACTCTTTGCGCATGCGTGGACTGATCGGGTCTTTCGATACAGATCGCGTAGTGACAGCCAAAACTACTGTAGTATTGGTATTTTTCGTTCATGTGGCCATTTTTATGCTTTAAAATGCCTAATTTAGGGCACGATTGTTTAGAATATGCTTTGTTACCGGTAACGCAAAGCTAAGCTATGGATGTACCATGAATTGATTTACGTGGACCCCGACTTAAACAAGTTGAAAAACGTATTCGGGTGTTACCATTTACTGTACTGTGCAATCTATTAATAAAAGTTTCAATCAATCAATGTAAGTTGTGTTCAGATAGTATAGCATATTATATGAATAGATTTTTAGTATATTTAATTTACAAAATGTGTCCAACGCAACCCTCTCCTTTCATGGAAAAATGTGCATGCGTGCGTGCGTGCGTGCGTATGCGCGCGCGCGTGCGTGTGTGTGCGTGTGTGTTTGTGTGTGCGTGTGCGTGTAAGAGACGCTCCACTAGTCACATGACACAGAGACTGCATTATATTGTTTTGTCCACAAGAGGCCACTGCTGCCCTGTTGTATTGTCTGTTTCCTCTTGTTATGAAGCCACACATTTACTGAATGTTTTGTCTTTATGGATTTAGTCAGTAAACGTATGAAGAAATGTTGGCTTTGTATGAGTTATATAACCCTGATGTCGAATAAGAAGTGGCTGTGAAGGGAACCGGTGCACAGAAAGTACAGTACTGTCATGTGAAAAAAGTTATCCCAATCTGTTTGATTGTTTACAATCAGAGATGTCCAATAATATCGGCCTGGCCGATAAATACTTTAAAATGTAATATCGGAAATTATCGGTATCGTTTTTTTTGTTTTATTATTTTTTTTATTTTATTAAATCAACATAAAAAACACAAGATACACTTACAATTAGTGCACCAACCCAAAAAAACCTCCCTCCCCCATTTACACTCATTCACACTCATTCACACAAAAGGGTTGTTTCTTTCTGTTATTAATATTCTGGTTCCTACATTATATATCAATATATATCAATACAGTCTGCAAGGGATACAGTCCGTAAGCACACATGATTGTGCGTGCTGCTGGTCCACTAATAGTACTAACCTTTAACAGTTAATTTTACTCATTTTCATTAATTACTAGTTTCTATGTAACTGTTTTTATATTGTTTTACTTTCTTTTTTATTCAAGAAAATGTTTTTAATTTATTTATCTTATTTTATTTTATTACTTTTTAAAAAAAGGACCTTATCTTCACCATACCTGGTTGTCCAAATTAGGAATAATAATGTGTTAATTCCACGACTGTATATATCGGTATCGGTTGATATCGGTATCGGTAATTAAAGAGTTGGACAATATCGGAATATCGGATATCGGCAAAAAGCCATTATCGGACATCCCTATTTACAATTTATTTATTTACAGACATAATTTTGTATTACATTATTGTTTCTTTTGTTAATATCAGAGTCCGTTCTGCCAAATAGTAATCCCCAGAAGCGTACAGTTTATGGATAGGAACCCACAGTTAAAATATACATCATCATATAATACACAAAATCAGTGGTGTGCCGTCAGGGCCAGCAAGGCCTTCTCTGCTGGTCTAACATAACCAGAAATCATGATCATAATTAAAGTCAAAAGTAATTTTTAATTTACTTGACCTAAATATCTAAAATTATTCATATTCTCTTCATGTCATATTATGCTTCTTCCAGTGATGTTGTTTTTAGGTTATAGAGTTTTATCCAATCAGAATTCAGCTAGCTTATGTTGCCATGCTGTATGAAATCTGCCCGAGGCCTTCAGAATCAACAATGCGAGCGTCTGTGCACTGCAAGTGAACATACACAAACAATTGACAGATAGTTGCGATAGCCAATCAGATCACGAGTTGTTGTCAGTAAAGCCTTCTAGCTGGCCTAAGGTAGATTGTGATGTTATGAGCTAGGGAACATAAGAACTCCATTACCCAGCATGTCACACTAGTAAAGCGCATGCTCAGTAGCCCCGTTTAGGTTGTTGAATGTAGCCAGCTTGATGTTATCGATGAGCACGCTGTGGAATAAACTTTAAGAACTCAGCCAACACGCCTCGTCTGCATCTTTTATGATTAGACAAGACAACACAAAGGTCTTAACTCATTCTCCTTCTATGCCACATCGATATGGAATGCACTCCCAACAGGTGTAAAAGAAAGTGCATCTCTATCCTCCTTCAAAACCGCACTAAAACAACACCTCCAGGCAACTTCAACTCTTGACTAACACCCTCCCCCCTCCACATCCCACCTCCCCGGATTGTAAATAACCAAATGTAAATAATCAAAAGTATTTCTAATGTATATACTTGTTCTTATGCTATCTGAACTCACTATGTTCACTACTTGCTGTACATATCCTACCAAGTCAGACCTACACTGTTTCATTGTCCATTTCTCTAATGATGCAATTGTTGATGACTGAAGTGCTGATATCAACCAAACCCTCCTCATCCCACCCCCCGGATTGTAAATAATGTAAATAATTCAATGTATATACTCTGATGATTAACTTGTGTGATGGCTGTATTATGATGATAGTATATATTTGTACCATGAATTGATTTACGTTGTAGTTGAAAAACGTATTCGGGGTGTTACCATTTAGTGGTCAATTGTACGGAATATGTACTGTACTATCTACTAATAAAGTTTCAATCAATCAATCAATATATTTGCAAGGCCATTTTCAAGAAGGGATATTTAAAGCGAAACTACATCTTGTGAGACGATGTCGGCCAACCCTGGAAGCTAGCGATGAAATGTGAGTTCAGATATTTTATTTATTTATTTTTTCTCGTTTAATGTTTTTTGCAAATTTATTTTTTACAGCACCACATAAGATATGTTTAAATTTATAGATTTTTAAATGCGCCAGAAAATAGCCCGTTTTGTACACTGTTGATGTGGTTCATTGTGGTGACATAAATTATGGTATTTTGAGAGATAATCATTGAAGTTGGACATTCCTGAAGGCTTAGGTGGGAAACGCACAGCCCGCCACTGTACAAAATACAGTACAATACAATTCAAAATCTACCCACCCAATACCCATTTACAATTTCATAACAACCTACCAACCGGTTGACATTTATAAAGAAGAAATCTTAAAATATACCAAAGCCGTCTTGATATCCTATTATTCAAATTTGATTAAAAAGTTGCATCTTGAAGATTTGCAATAATCTCATCATATATACAGAGGTCAAGACCAAAAGTATGCGATTAATGTGAAATCCTCAGCCATGAGGGGTGTGCTAAATTTACTAAAACCAACTTAGCAATACATTTTTCTAGAAACGCTTTTTAAAAATGTTTAAAGAATGTGATTCTTTTATAAGGCTATCAATCTCATACCAGATCATCAGGCCTCTACAGGCCATACTAAAGCTTGTACACTTTGATGACAATTTTTTTCCCCTCTTAATAAAGGTTTACTTCTGGTGTTATGCCTATGAGAAGGAGTGGTCACTGGAATGAGCTGGCAGAGTCTAAAATGTAATCCACAATCCACAATCAGGTTGTTTAAATTGTTCTGCAGCTTTCTTTATTACTTTCTCAACATATTTAGTAGTACTATTTAACTTGCAAATCACCCGATCTCTGTCTCTCCACCCCTCCCGCAGCTAGCTAGCAGCTAGCTGCTAAGCTAACGAAGCTAGCGCGGAGAAAGGCGTCGCCGGGCGCCGGTCAGAAGGAGTCTACTCCTGCACACCGTGACCAGGACTTCTCGGAAGACAGCAGGAACTTCACTCGGTGACAGAAAACACCGTGAGTATGGCTTCCTGCGCGTCTTGCACCTTACTCACGGAGAGGCTGGCTCTGCTAGAGGGCCGTGTCCGCCAGTTAGAGCAGAGTAATCTCGTAACTTTAGATGTTGCGGACACATCTGCTAGCGTTAGCTGTAGCGAGCTAACTAGCCCAGCCTGTAGCAGTCCTAAGCGGCCTACAAGCTACGGTGTACCGGTTGAGACGCATAATAGATTTAGCTCTTTAGCTAGTCCTACACCCCAGTCTACCGGGCACCACACCTTAGTCATAGGGGACTCCATCACCCGAAACATAAAGCTTAGCAAACCAGCCACAATTAAGTGCATCCCGGGGGCCCGAGCACCTGACATTGAGGCTAATCTTAGGGAGCTAACTCGCAACAGGCCTAGTAAACACGTACGACAGGCTAATCGCACCACTAGTTATGCGAATATAGTTGTACACGTTGGCTCCAATGACACTAGAATGAGACAGTCAGAGATTACAAAGAGAAACATAGCCAGGACTTGTGATCTCGCTAGAAAGATGTCCAGGCATCGAGTAATTGTCTCTGGCCCCATGCCTGCGAGAGGCAATGATGAGAGATATAGCAGATTAGTCTCGCTTAACAAGTGGCTGGCTAGCTTCTGTAGACAACAGGGACTAACGTTTATTGATAATTGGCCCTCTTTCTGGGGCAAACCAGGCTTGCTGATGAGGGACGGCCTTCACCCTAACCAGGAAGGCGCCATCATCCTGTCTAAGAATATAGACTACTGTTTAAGTCACATTTGACTAACTACACTAGAGCAAGCCCGGTCACAGGCAATTACAGAGCCTGCTAGTCCGGGTGAGGAGTCAGTTAAGCTAGAACTAGCCAGCACCAGGCTGGATAATTCCTGTACGCATAGCAATTTTCTTAGAATAACACACAACTCACATAATGTGTTTTCTGTGGTGAATGTGTCCGGGGTAGATATGCATTCTACTGAGGTGGCAAATCATGATGCGTTCAGTCGATCGCAGCATCAAGCAAACAATCTGAAAATTCCCGTCGTATCAATTCCTAGATATGGTCGAAACTATTTAAAGTGCACTACGTATAATAAACGCAACATTATTAATATTTCTACTACGGATAATTTAAACAAAAACTCGTCAAAACAGCCCAATACTTATAATATGGGCTTTTTAAACATAAGATCATTGTCTCCCAAAACGTTATTAGTTAATGAGGTCATTAGAGACAACAATCTTAACGTCATTGGTCTTAGCGAAACCTGGCTCAAACCAGACGAATTTTTTGCGCTAAATGAGGCATCTCCTCCTACAGTGGGGCAAAAAAGTATTTAGTCAGCCACCGATTGTGCAAGTTCTCCCACTTAAAATGATGACAGAGGTCTGTAAGTTTCATCATAGGTACACTTCAATTGTGAGAGACAGAATGTGAAAAAAAAATCCAGGAATTCACATTGTAGGAATTTTAAAGAATTTATTTGTAAATTATGGTAGAAAATAAGTATTTGGTCACTTCAAACAAGGAAGATCTCTGGCTCTCACAGACCTGTAACTTCTTCTTTAAGAAGCTCTTCTGTCCTCCACTTGTTACCTGTATTAATGGCTCCTGTTTGAACTCGTTATCTGTATAAAAGACACCTGTCCACAGCCTCAAACAGTCAGACTCCAAACCCCACTATGGCCAAGACCAAAGAGCTGTCGAAGGACACCAGGAGAAGAATTGTAGACCTGCACCAGACTGTGAAGAGTGAATCTACAATAGGCAAGCAGCTTGGTGTGAAAAGATCAACTGTGGGAGCAATTATCAGAAAATGGAAGACATACAAGACCACTGATAATCTCCCTCGATCTGGGGCTCCACACAAGATCTCATCCCGTGGGGTCAAAATGATCATGAGAACGGTGAGCAAAAATCCCAGAAACACACGGGGGGACCTGGTGAATGACCTGCAGAGAGCTGGGACCAAAGTAACAAAGGTTACCATCAGTAACACACTACGCCGACAGGGAATCAAATCCTGCAGTGCCAGACGTGTCCCCTTGCTTAAGCCAGTGCATGTCCAGGCCCGTCTGAAGTTTGCCAGAGAGCCCATGGATGATACAGCAGAGGATTGGGAGAATGTCATGTGGTCAGATGAAACGAAAATAGAACTTTTTGGTATAAACTCAACTCGTCGTGTTTGGAGGAAGAAGAATACTGAGTTGCATCCCAAGAACACCATACCTACTGTGAAGCATGGGGGTGGAAACATCATGCTTTGGGGCTGTTTTTCTGCTAAGGGGACAGGCCGACTGATCTGTGTTAAGGAAAGAATGAATGGGGCCATGTATCGTGAGATTTTGAGCCAAAACCTCCTTCCATCAGTGAGAGCTTTGAAGATGAAACGTGGCTGGGTCTTCCAGCATGACAATGATCCCAAACACACCGCCCGGGCAACGAAGGAGTGGCTCCGTAAGAAGCATTTGAAAGTCCTGTAGTGGCCTAGCCAGTCTCCAGACCTCAACCCCAAAGAAAATCTGTGGAGGGAGTTGAAAGCCCGTGTTGCTCGGCGACAGCCCCAAAACATCACTGCTCTCGAGAAGATCTGCATGGAGGAATGGGCCAAAATACCAGCTACTGTGTGTGCAAACCTGGTAAAGACCTATAGTAATCGTTTGACCTCTGTTATTGCCAACAAAGGTTATATTACAAAGTTTTGAGTTGAATTTTTGTTATTGACCAAATACTTATTTTCCACCATAATTTACAAATCAATTATTTAAAAATCCTACAATGTGAATTCATGGGGTTTTTTTTCACATTCTGTCTCTCACAGTTGAAGTGTACCTATGATGAAAATTACAGACCTCTGTCATCATTTTAAGTGGGAGAACTTGCACAATCGGTGGCTGACTAAATACTTTTTTGCCCCACTGTAACTATACGAATGCGCATATTGCCCGTCCCCTTAAAAGGGTTGGGGGGGTCGCACTAATATACAATGAAAACTTTAACCTTACCCCTAACCTAAATAATAAATACAAATCGTTTGAGGTGCTTACTATGAGGTCTGTCGCACCGCTGCCTCTCGATATGGCTGTTATCTACCGCCCCCCAGGGCCCTACTCGGACTTTATTAATGAATTCTCAGAGTTCGTTGCTGATCTAGTGACGCACGCAGACAATATAATCATAATGGGGGACTTTAATATCCATATGAATACCCCATCGGACCCTCAGTGCGTGGCGCTCCAGACTATAATTGATAGCTGTGGTCTTACACAAATAATAAATGAACCTACGCATCGCAACGGCAATACGATAGATCTAGTGCTGGTCAGGGGTGTCACCACCTCCAAAGTTATGGTACTCCCGTGTACTAAAGTAATGTCCGATCATTACCTTATAAAATTCAAAGTTCTGACTCATTGTCAACAAACTAATAATAATAATAACTGCTATAGCAGCCGCAACATTAATGCCGCCACAACGATGACTCTTGCTGACCTACTGCCTTCGGTAATGGCACCATTCCCAAATTATGTCGGCTCTATTGATAACCTCACTAACAACTTTGACAATGCCCTGCGCAAAACCATTGATAGTATAGCACCGCTAAAACAAAAAAGGGCCCCTAAAAGGCGCACCCCATGGTTTACAGAGGAAACCAGAGCTCATAAATTATCATGTAGAAAGTTGGAACGCAAATGGCGCGCGACCAAGCTTGAGGTTTTCCATCAAGCATGGAGTGATAGTTTAATATCATATAAACGCATGCTTACCTTAGCTAAAGCTAAATATTACTCAAATCTCATCCGCCTCAACAAAAACGACCCTAAATTTTTGTTTGGTACAGTAGCATCGCTAACCCAACAAGGGACTCCTCCCAATAGCTCCACCCACTCGGCAGATGACTTTATGAATTTCTTTAATAAGAAAATTTAACTCATTAGAAAGGAGATTAAAGACAACGCATCCCAGCTACAACTGGGTTCTATGAACACAGATACAACTGTATCTACGACAGATACTGCAATACAAAATAGTCTCTCTCTTTTTGATGAAATAACATTAGAGGAACTATTACAGCGTGTAAGTGGGATAAAACAAACAACATGTTTACTTGACCCACTTCCTGGGAAACTTATCAAGGAGCTTTTTGTATTATTAGGTCCATCAGTGCTAAATATTATAAACTTATCACTTTCCTCTGGCACTGTTCCCCTAGCATTCAAGAAAGCGGTTATTCATCCTCTGCTCAAAAGACCTAACCTTGATCCTGACCTCATGGTAAACTACCGACCGGTGTCCCACCTTCCCTTTATTTCGAAAATCCTCGAAAAAATTGTCGCACAGCAGCTAAATGAACACTTAGTGTCTAACAATCTCTGTGAACCTTTTCAATCCGGTTTCAGGGCAAATCACTCTACGGAGACAGCCCTCGCAAAAATGACTAATGATCTACTGCTAACGATGGATTCTGATGCGTCATCTATGTTGCTGCTTCTTGATCTTAGCGCTGCTTTCGATACCGTCAATCATAATATTTTATTAGAGCGTATCAAAACACGTATTGGTATGTCAGACTTAGCTTTGTCGTGGTTTAACTCTTATCTTACTGACAGGATGCAATGCGTCTCCCATAATAATGTGACCTCGGACTATGTTAAGGTAACGTGCGGAGTTCCTCAGGGTTCGGTTCTTGGCCCTGCACTCTTTAGTATTTACATGCTGCCGCTAGGCGACATCATACGCAAATACGGTGTTAGCTTTCATTGCTATGCTGATGACACCCAACTCTACATGCCCCTAAAGCTGACCAACACGCCGGATTGTAGTCAGCTGGAGGCGTGTCTTAATGAAATTAAACAATGGATGTCCGCTAACTTCTTGCAACTCAACGCCAAGAAAACGGAAATGCTGATTATCGGTCCTGCTAAACACCGACATTTATTTAATAATACCACCTTAACATTTGACAACCAAACAATTACACAAGGCGAATCAGTAAAGAATCTGGGTATTATCTTCGACCCAACTCTCTCGTTTGAATCACACATTAAGAGTGTTACTAAAACGGCCTTCTTTCATCTCCGTAATATCGCTAAAATTCGTTCTATTTTATCCACTAGCGACGCTGAGATCATTATTCATGCGTTCGTTACGTCTCGTCTCGACTACTGTAACGTATTATTTTCGGGTCTCCCTATGTCTAGCATTAAAAAATTACAGTTGGTACAAAATGCGGCTGCTAGACTTTTGACAAGAACAAGAAAGTTTGATCATATTACGCCTATACTGGCTCACCTGCACTGGCTTCCTGTGCACTTAAGAAGTGACTTTAAGGTTTTACTACTTACGTATAAAATAATACACGGTCTAGCTCCGTCCTATCTTGTCGATTGCATTGTACCATATGTCCCGGCAAGAAATCTGCGTTCAAAGAACTCCGGCTTATTAGTGATTCCCAGAGCCCAAAAAAAGTCTGCGGGCTATAGAGCGTTTTCTATTCGGGCTCCAGTACTATGGAATGCCCTCCCGGTAACAATTAGAGATGCTACCTCAGTAGAAGCATTTAAGTCCCATCTTAAAACTCATTTGTATACTCTAGCCTTTAAATAGCCCCCCTGTTAGACCAGTTGATCTGCCGTTTCTTTTCTTTTCTCCTCTGCTCCCCTTTTCCTTGAGGGGGGGGGGGCACAGGTCCGGTGGCCATGGATGAAGTGCTGGCTGTCCAGAGTCGGGACCCGGGGTGGACCGCTCGCCTGTGCATCGGCTGGGAACATCTCTACGCTGCTGACCCGTCTCCGCTTGGGATGGTGTCCTGCTGGCCCCACTATGGTCTGGACTCTTACTATTATGTTGGATCCACTATGGACTGGACTCTCACAATATTATGTCAGACCCACTCGACATCCATTGCTTTCGGTCTCCCCTAGAGGGGGGGGGGGTTACCCACATATGCGGTCCTCTCCAAGGTTTCTCATAGTCATTCACATCGACGTCCCACTGGGGTGAGTTTTTCCTTGCCCGTATGTGGGCTTTGTACCGAGGATGTCGTTGTGGCTTGTGCAGCCCTTTGAGACACTTGTGATTTAGGGCTATATAAATAAAGATTGATTGATTGATTGATTGATTGATAGGCCTCACCACAGCACTGAGACAGGTGACAAATGATTTTTCCATCTGAACACAGACACAAGCAAAGTCTTAGTTCTGCTGGACCTGACGCTGCATTTGACACAGCTGACCATGCTATCTTGTTACAGAGGTAAGACAACTAGGTGGGATCACAGGACATACTTTGTTGGAAATGGTAAGTGCGTCTGATAAAATGGCTATGACCTTTTGGGTTCCTCAAAGGTCAATTCTGGGATCCGTATTGTTCAACTTGTACATGCTGCCACTAGGTCAGCTAACACACAGTCAAATAGGCACAAATAAATCAATAAAATTAGCAGTTTTTTTTACCACCCAAAAACATTGCCAAAGTAAAAGGAATAGTAAGGCAGAATAAGAAAGACAACTGTAATTGGGCTCTATAACAAGCTGTAAAGTAGCTGCAGCAGCAGCTCAGCTTCCCCTAAAATGTCAATAAAAAAGAGTGGTCAAATTTATACTCTTGTTTTTACATTTCGGTGATTAAATATGCGCTACAATATGTTTTGTTCAAAATCAGCTACTTTCGTGACAGCTGACTCAACTCTCTTCTCTTTCATTGTGGTTGCGTCACAGTGTTGAAGCTGAGTGTCTATTTACGTCAATGGGGAGCATAGAGTGGGCTGATCCACTCCAGCCAAACTAGACAATCATTGGATAAATGTTCGGCGTCTCTGGAAGTGAATGGAAAGTGGGCTAGGCCTCGGCCCTTTCTTGGGCGCTGGGCTTGATGATTGGATGAATCTTTTTGATTGAGAGCAAAATCAGTGAATCAGCGATCTTGAAATATAAACCACACTGCAAAAACTGAAATCTAAGTAATATTAAATATCTCAAATAAGGGTGATATTTGCTTATTTTCTGTCTGATAAGATAATTCTTCTCACTAAGCAGATTTTATGTTAGAGTGTTTTACTTGTTTTAAGTGTTTTGGTCCTAAATTATCTCAGTAAGATATTACAGCTTGTTGCTGAGACTTTATAACCTGTAATGATTAAAACATGCTTGAAACTAGAATATCAACTGTTGCAAAGCTGTGTCATCAACACTCACAAGTATAAAACTTATTTTTCAAAGTAATCATTTCTTATTTCAAGCATGAACAAAAAAATCATGACTTTGACACAATTGTGTCTCATAGTTAAAACAGATGACAGCCAAATTGGCTTTGCTGTTTTATTTTCAATGAAACAGGAAAAAATACGTACTCATATAGTAGTACAGTTGGCACAGTTAATATTTAAACATTTAACATGTGACATTTCAAACTACTTTGAACAGAAATAGTTCATGCACATTCAGGTAAATTCTTCAAAATTACAATAAAACATTTTTTGGCTGGGGGCCGGGCTGTATATATATTATATATATATATATATATATATATATATATATATATATATATATATATATATATATATATATATATATATATATATATATAAATGCATTATTATTATTATTATTATATATTCCTCGCGCACTAATTGACTGAAAGAGCACGCACTTGGCGCGATGATGTCATGTTATCGATGGGAAAATTAATTTCTAGACCATATGATTTGCCCGAGCGGCTAGTATACCCCGAGAGTAACAAACGATTGCCTTGTTGCCTTTCCATTAAGAAAAACAAACTAGTTTTTAGTGTAAGTTTGCTGGTTTCAAGAAAACCAGTTGATCTGCCGTTTCTTTTCTTTTCTCCTCTGCTCCCCTCTCCCTTGTGGAGGGGGGGGGGGGGGGGGGGGGGGGGCACAGGTCCGGTGGCCATGGATGAAGTGCTGGCTGTCCAGAGTCGGGACCCGGGGTGGACCGCTCGCCTGTGCATCGGTTGGGAACATCTCTGCGCTGCTGACCCGTCTCCGCTCGGGATGGTTTCCTGCTGACCCCACTATGGACTGGACTCTTACTATTATGTTGGATCCACTATGGACTGGTCTCTCACAATATTATGTCAGACCCACTCGACATCCATTGCATTCAGTCTCCCCTAGAGGGTGGGGGTTACCCACATATGCGGTCTTCTCCAAGGTTTCTCTTAGTCATTCACATCGACGTCCCACTGGGGTGAATTTTTCCTTGCCCTTACGTGGGCTCTGTACCGAGGATGTCGTTGTGGCTTGTGCAGCCCTTTGAGACACTTGTGATTTAGGGCTATATAAATAAACATTGATTGATTGATGATTGAAAAAAATGTAATGCCGAGTGCATATCATTATGTCAAGATAATGGCACTAGCATTTACTTAATTTAAGAATATTTTTCAACATATTGAGAAAAAAGGTCTCATATTTTTTTTTTCTATCAAGAAAAGTGCACTTGTTATTAGTGACAATATACTTATTTTAAGATATTTTTGGGTTAATTGAGGTTAGCTAATTGTACTTGTTTTGGAAAGTCTTGGCAAGCCAAATTTTCTTTTTCTATTGGCAGATAATTTTCCTTAGTTCAAGTAAAATACCCCTACTTGTTTTTCTTGTTTTTGAACACTGACTTTTTGCATTGCACTGCCAGAGGATTTTTGAAGTTTCATTCTGTTGTTCCGAGTTGATATGGATAATTTTACAATCCTGCAAGCAAATTTTTTTTTAGTAAAATCCAACATTTTTGTACATTTTATTGGTTATTGGAGACTGTACTTGCGTTTGGAGACAAACTGGTTAGTGACACTGTTGTGAATCCAAGGGACCTGAGTTCGAATCTTGCTAAGACCCCGTTGTATTTCCCCTATTTTAGATTATAGACGTTGGCAGTTATGGTTTGGAGAGCAGCTGAAAATGAGCTTCCCCTACTTGAAAGATAGGCAATCGCCAGTGAGCTGCAATACATCCATAATGCTGCTGCTCGAGTCCTGACTAGAAATACGATCACATTAGCCAAGTGTTAAGGTCACTGCACTGGCTTCCTGTTGCTCAGATTATAGACTTTAAAACAGCTCTGCTTGTTTACAAGTCTTTTTGTGTTCATTTGGCAAGACACATCTTGGAAATGTTAGAACCATATAAACCATTTCGGGCTCATTGAACCCAGTATCCTGGTGGTGCTCAGATTCAGGACTAAACGTGGTGAGGCTTAATTTCAGTTTTACTGTATGTTCCTAAAATCTGTAACAGTCTTTCAGAAGATGTGAGACAGACCTGAACGTTGGCAATGTTCAAATCCAGGCTGAAAACCCTTTTATATAACTGTGAATATGACATTTTTTTCATTAATGATTTTAATTAAATTAATTCATGATTATCTTTATAATTATGTTTTATAATAATTTTTATTTGCCTTCTTTTAATTGTATGTATCTGTAAACCACTTTTAATTGCTTTGTGCTTGAATTGCGCTGTATAAATACACTTGCTTTGCCTTGCCTTGCTCTATGAATTGTAGTCAAAATGCTTTGGAAGACATGCTGGCATACATGTAATAGAGATTAATGTTAAGTTAAAGTCCCAACGATAGTCACACACTCACAAGGTGTGGTAAAATGATCCTCTGCATTTGACCCATCCCCATGTTCACCCCCTGGGAGGTGAAGGGAGCAGTGAGCAGCAACGGTGGCCGCGCTCGGGAATCATTTTGGTGATTTAACCCCCAATTCTAACCCTAGATGCTGAGTGCCAAGCAGGGAGGCAATGGGTCCCATTTTTATAGTCTTTGGTATGACTCTTTGGTATGTCTTTGGTCTGAACTCACAACCTTCCAGTCTCAGGGCAGACACTCTAACAACAAGGCCACTGAGCAGGTTTAGATTTATTAAGAACATGTACAAATATTTTTTATTTTTGCACTTACATAATTAAACTCGAACAAAAAGGAGTATAAATAATGATATCCTACCATTGTCCCATCAGTCACTGATACTGTATATATTTTTCTCTTTCAGAGTTCAACAACCTGTACCAGGTCACATATTTCCAAGAGTAAGAGCAGACAGGAATGTGTGTTATTACGGAGGTTGAGTTTGTTTATTTAGTCCCATAAAGAATGGGTAAAAAAGTGTCAGCTGCTCGTATTGTTTCTAAAAGAGGAACTGCACTTTTTAAACATTTTATTTTGCCTATCGTTCACAATCAATATATTTTTTGGTGCATTCTAACTCGGAAATAAATGCAAACAAAAGTCTGCTTACAGCGGAGCCTATTCTGCAAATAAATCCCAATTAAAATAAAAACATCCCAAAAGCTCCAACAATACTCCATTTTAAATTTGTGACTTGAATGTTAACCCAGTATTAGTGATATTGTTATTATAAGCGCTAACGCAGACAAACACTACCGTGTGTGCCGATGTTGACATGATCGACTGATCAGCTGCTTCCTCCTTTGCTTGCTCGGCAAACTTTATTGTATATCATAAATCATGCCTCTCACCTGGATAGTAGAAAGATGAGGATAAAATCCGACATGTTGGTACACTTTGACAGCCAATTTAGACACGCTGGCGAGGAAGACACAAAAAGACGTTTGGTTTCAACCCCCTCTTCTTCTTGAGGAGTCATTATTCATCTAAAAGCGATTATATAAACATCCTAGCAGTCGGCATCCTAATGACACCAGACATTGTACAGTAAGTGATGTTTTATTATGTTTGTTGGCTCTCATAAAAAAACGTTGTGATCCATTTTTGAAATTAATGCACAGTGTATGCTTAAAAGTAGCAAAATACCTAAATATGAAATGTTATTATAAATGTGCCTTTCACTATATTACACATCATGTATATAAAACCTTAATGGAGGTATTTGGATGTTTTTAAGTGCTTTATAGGCAGTATAGCGTGGCTCCCATAGGCTCCATTGTCAGCAGACTTTTGATCGCATTTATTTAATATTTAGAATGCATTAAAAATAAAGACATTCCTTGTCATTTCTTTCATAATGATTGTGAACGATAGGCAAAATTTGAAAGAAAACTGCAGTTCCCCTTTAAGCTAGCTCATGTTTGTACAATACATTGTTTCAGTCCTTTACTTGGACCATTCCATTATTTAATTGTGCATACGAAAAAATAAAGGTTCATAATGTTTTTGCACATGAATAAATACTTCGGATTTAATTTTCCCCTCAATATCTACTTTTGGTCCTTATGGAGACACATAATTAGGTGCTAGCCACTTGTCATCCAGGGACAATCAACATTGAAATACATTAATCGGCAATGACAATCTCAAACAAACAGTGGAAGTCTGGAGCTAAAGTCATAGAGAAGTTTCTTTAAGCCCAAAAATACTGACTAAAGAGGTGACTCTGTATTTTAATTTGCTCTTAAATGTTATTGACATTTTTTAAAAGAAACATATTGTTATTTATATTTACTACTAATGTAGTTAGGATTAATTCCTTTTAGTATTGTGTAATTGTATGTACCCTTTTTTATTAAATCAGTTTGTATTAATCCCGTCTTCTGTAGTATATTTGTTCTATCTACACATATTAGTGACCAATATGTACCGTATTTTTCGGACTTTAAGTCGCAGTTTTTTTCATAGTTTGGCCGGGCTCCAGTGCCACTTATATATGTTTTTTTCCTTTTTTATTATGCATTTTCGACAGGTGCGACTTATATTACGGTGCGACTTATACTCCGAAAAATACGGTAGTATTTGTTTGTATTTGTAATCAGCCTGACCTAAGCCTTGATAATAATCTTTGTAATTAACACATGCTTTCATATCATTTGACAAGGTTCATCCTGTTAAACTAAGTAGGTTGGATATAATTGTTGAATACGATTAAAATCAAGAGTAAGATATTTGGGTGAGCCCCTCTGTAGTAGAAAAGTTGGGCCCAGAGGTCTAAACTGTTTAAAACCCTTGGTCTCGACCATCTTTTTGTATTTGAAAATCTATTTTACTTTTTTTCGAAAAACATTATTTTGTTTTTAGTTAGGTTCAATGATAGCCTGTCTTTGTCAAACCATCATTTAAGTTTTGCATTTATTCCGTGATAGTTTTCATTACCATTGTGTTATTTCCCAATGAAAAGAATGCAGTAATATTAACTTTAGGTCTTTCTGTCATTTATGTATTGCTAATATACTGTATATCCTCAAATA
The DNA here is from genome assembly GCF_033978685.3 of Nerophis lumbriciformis. Classification (NCBI taxonomy): domain Eukaryota; kingdom Metazoa; phylum Chordata; class Actinopteri; order Syngnathiformes; family Syngnathidae; genus Nerophis; species Nerophis lumbriciformis. The sequence goes on from NC_084548.2 coordinate 52,514,171, forward strand.
TGTTTAATAATTAGACAAATGTCTCCCTGCACTGCTGTTTGACCTGAAGGAGGCCATTTTCCCCCACCAATCTTGTACACATTTTATAGACATGTCAGTCCCCTGAAGGTGTGGTACAATTGGTCCGGCTATTTTGACATTACAGTTACAGTGGGTGTTTCGTCGAGAGCCTTGAGCTGACTGGGAAATTTCACGTCAATCCCAAACTGTGGGGTTGATATCCATCAATCTACTTAGGCTTTAAAAAAAAAAATTCATTCTTGCATCCATCAGTGTTTGTTCTTTTCGTTAGCTCTGTAGAGATCTCCAACACACAGCCAGTGAAGTGGGTGTGTGTTTGTTGGGAGGGAAAGGGGGGTCTTTAGGCTTTGTCTGCCTGTTGAGCGGGGCCATCAGATAACAGGCAGGACAATGGCGCTCCATTCTGAGGGCTCTTTTAAAATGAGCAGGAAGCAGTGGTGAGCGCCTCGCCGAGGCTCGTGGGGGGACTCCCTGGGGTCCGCTCAGCCCTGACAGAGCACGCCACTGTTGAATGGCTGCAGACACGGAGAGGAAATGAGAAGCAATTGGCCACCCATCTGGAGCCGCAAGCGCCCTTTGATGCTGTATTTGATAAGTAGCAAGGGGAAGGTGATGGAGAGGTAAGAGAAAGCCCAGTCACATGTCCCTAAAGCAATAAATGAACGCATATTGGGGTCCGTTGAAACTCTCAGAACTTTGTTGGCGTCAACAAAAAACTAATTAATGCACAATAAACATCACAAAACGCAGACTGTATCTATTCTTGGGTTGCTTTGAAAATCTGCTACATCAACGAGAAGGGGCAAGGAACCACATTTGGTAGCTTCGTTGACTGAATGTGAAAAATGTACCTTGTTTTCATTTAATAAAGTCACAAATAACATGAGCAAGTATTAGGGTTGTAGAGTACAATTCTTTGTGATGGACGATTCGATACGCATCTCGATAAATGGGTTACGATGCAAAAACGGTATGTTAAAAACAGAACAATTCAATATAGTGTATGAACACGGTTAACATTTGTGGAGGGACACATTCTTTTTTACACCACAAATTAACAAAACTATTCCTTCCTGTGCATGTGAGAGGATACATTGTTAGGACATTGTTAGGATCTAACTAGATCTGTCCAAGCTTAGTCTATGAGCATGAACTGATGAAAACTATAGGGATGAGAGGAAAAAAGTCTTCTGAGACAAACTGAACAGTCAACTGATTAGTTGAATGCTCTGAGAATAAAAATAACCTGATGAATGGGAACACACATTGGCACATTTATATATATATATATATATATATATATATATATATATATATATATATATATATATATATATATATATATATATATAAACACTTTCCATAAAAGTGACATGGTTAGACGTAGACAAAGTTTAATAATCCACAAGGGAAATTGTTCAATTGTTACAGTATTTTCTAATTTGTAAAAGACAACATATATCCCCAAAGATTCTGTAAGGCAAAGACAGAGTAAAGTTAAAAGTTAAAGTCCCAACGATAGTCACACACACACACACACACACACTAGGTGTGGTGAAATTATCCTCTGCATTTCACCCATCCCCATGTTCACCTCCTGGGAGGTGAGGGGAGCAGTGAGCAGCAGCGGGGGCCGCGCTCAGGGGTCATTTGGTGATTTAAGCCACAATTCCAACCCTTGATGCTGAGTGCCAAGCAAGAAGACAAATATAATTATTTTTTAGACATCGACCAAAAACAGACTTGATGAATGAACATTTTTGTGTTTGATGGGATGATGTAAAAATGATCAAATAAAATGTAAAGCTCAAAAAACAGAAGTCTTGGCCTTCAGTCTAATCAATAAAACGTAAATATCCAGTGTAATTAAGAGCTGCTCTGCATATCTTACAAATGAAGCCAACTTGTCAAAGGTTTTCAAATGTAATTGCAGTCTGTTGACATGATGGATGAGCACATGCTGATTCTAGAAGTCCAAAATCAAAGAATGATATTACAGGTATATCCTAGCCAGCTATTTGAGGACCTCAAAGGGGCGTGGAAAGGAGGGTAGTGGTTAGCAGGAGTTGAATGAGAAATGTATGTGTTCAATGCTTGCCAGGGTTGTCGTTACTACTGTGTTGTTGGTTACAAATACAAAAACGACACCAGTCGGTGGGTGTTTCCGTTCAGCAGCCGTTATGTACAGTATGTCGTGGATATCTGGTATTAGTATTTGCAGCCTGGTGTCATGACGTGGTTTTCGCGGCTTACTGCGAGGTTTGTTCTCCCAGGATGCAAACAGACTAATCTGGACAGGACTTGAAGGTAGGAACATATTTAATAATCACTTAATCCTAAACATCAGAAAAGACAAGGACCCAAAACAAAAGGAAAGTGTGCCGTTCGCACGAGAGGCTAAAGAACAAAAAAAATATTCACGCAGGAAACATAGACGCTAACACTTAGCATGAACTATGGACATAGAACAAACAAGACTTACTGTGGCATGAAACAACTAACATAACTATGGCATAGCACAACATGAAACTGTGGCATGAAACCAATAATGACGCCAGGACGACTGACTGGCAAAGGTGGGCTTAAATAATGGTCTCTTGATTAGAGCAGGTGCGTGTCCCGAACACCAGAGGCAGGTGAAACTAATAAGTCGCCATGGTAATTAAAACAAACAAGGGTGCACAAATACAGGAACTATGGAGTCTAAAACTAACAGAACATAACAAAAACATGATCCGGACCACGGATCATGACACCTGACTCTCGTGTTGTTTAAAAGATAAACTGTCAACTGCTTACTTCTAAGTCTATAACAAGATCTGATAGCTCAGTTACAGCTCTAGTTATTACCAAATCTGTGTTATATGTGTTTTATGTTGCACGATTGCACCAAGAAAAATTCCTAGTTTGTGAACCCGTTCTCAAACAATGGCAATAAAACGATTCTGATTCTGATTACTAGTCTCCCTGTATTTACATCCATTCTTGTCTTCAGTCATGTAAGCTAACATAGAAAGTTTGTACATCTTTTCTGACAGCCCTGACTGTCTATGTTTCTACACTTGATTAATCTAACCATTCAAAGCTAAGGTGGCTACCGACGCAGACGAATTGCTTAATTATCATACCGAATATCCGGTTGCATCGGTTTATCTTTAACAACCCTACAAAGTATACGAATACTATTCATGCGTGGGTTGCAGTTGATCTACTAAGACTGCGTGCGCAATTGATAACATGTGCAAAAGTGGTGTAGACCGCCCTATTTAAATTAGATTTTTGCTTGTACTATTTGGGTGTACTGCTATTTCCATGGAGACACTCATTTACCTCCACAATAATGACAAATTGTCAGGGGTGCGTCGTGTGACACGACAGAGGTTGTAGTGATTTTAAGAACGCAGATGATCGAGAAGGCAGCGTGTAGGTGAGCAAGGTATTTAATAAAAGAACAAACAAAAAACGAGAGCTAGGAAATGCTATGAAAGCATAGAGGAAGCTATGCATGGGAACAAAACAAATGCTGCAGAAAAAAAATGGAATACTGGAACAAAAGCAAAAACACTCACGAAAAATGTGGAGCGGACGGCATCCACAAAGTACGTCCGTACAAAAGCTCGGCGTAGGAAGAATAATCAACAACGTCCCGACAAAGATTGGTGGCTCAGACTCAACTTAAATAGACCTAATTGCTAATAGAAAGCAGGTGTGTGAATCAGAAAGATGTGAATCGGTTAAGAAAAAACACAAACAGGAAGTGACACCAAAATAAGAGCGCAGGACAAGAACTAACACTAAACACAGGAGAACTCGAGAACTTGTGCTCGACGTCTCAATCATTGGTATGTTTTCATCTACAAAACCATTCTGGGTATCACTCCATCTTATCTGTCTTGTCTTTTAACAAAGAAACAAGGAAGTCACAATCTTCGTTCAATGAATGTTCTGCAATTTGTCGTCCCCAAAGCAAGAACTGAACTGGGCAAGAAAGCATTTAGGTTTTCAGCACCGAAGGCTTGGAGTAACCTACAATCGAATATTAAACTTCAAACCCTAGTTACGTTGAATGAGTTTAAAGCTTCTGTGAAAGGACTGCAGTCTACCTTGTCTGTATGCACATGTGTCATGTGAGCAAGTTTTAATGTTGTAAATGTGATGTTTTATGTATTTGTTTACTGTTTTTAATGTAACCTTGCTGCTGCCCTCTTGGCCAGGTCTCCCTTGGAAAAGAGATCTTTGATCTCAATGGGATTTTACCTGGTTAAATAAAGGCTAATAATAATAAAGAACACTAAAAAAACTCAAAACAAGGTGAAGTGAATTACATTTATATAGCACTTTTTCTCAAGTGACTCAAAGCGCTTTACATAGTGAAACCCAATATCTAAGTTACATTAAAACCAGTGTGGGTGGCACTGGGAGCAGGTGGGTAAAGTGTCTTGCCCAAGGACACAATGGCAGTGACTAGGATGGCAGAAGCGGGGATCGAACCTGCAACCCTCAAGTTGCTGGCACAGCCGCTCTACCAACCGAGCTATACCGCCCCAACAAAACAACACAAGGCACAGCCTGGTGTAACCAGCCGTGACACAAATGTTCCAACGGTTCAACTGGCGCCGTTTTGTTATGTTGTGGAATATGCAGCACAGAAGTATAATATGTACCAACTTTTTGGGGGCAATATAGATTACTTTATGAGAGGCGCCGGTGTTGTGATGATGCATTTGGATTACTGCAAGAATATTTTAGATAAATACATTCATAATCGTTCTTTTATTAAAAAAAAAAAAAAAAAACATTAAAAAAATATATAAAAAATGCAAGCAGACTCAATTTAATTAGTTATGATCAGTCCCTTAAATCATTGAAATTATAAAATGATATTGCAGATTAAACGATATATATATATATATATATATATATATATATATAATATTTTTACTTTCACATTTCACATAGTTGCAACCCACCGATACTGTAGTAGAGTATTTCAATAATTGTCACACATAATGCATCCATAAATCTATTGTTCAAATCGGTTAATTAATTTCAGTGCAAAATAAAGTTCATTTCTCATTTACCTTTGTGGTCTGGCCTCATTTGTTTGTGCATGAGTGATGGCATTGTGCAGGCCGGAAGGTGGGCCTGGCAGTGATCACGCTCACAGTTCCAAGTCCACGTCTCCATGTTCTCCACCCTGCGTGGTACGTGCAATGGAAGGTGTCCAGTGATGCAGCAGCTCCCTTCCATGCTGGGCAGAACAGTGATGATACAGTACCAACGCCAAAAGAGACTTCCTGCGTAATGCGTCATCACCACTGTATTTTAATTGTTTTTGTTCAACAGTAGTAATCTTGACTGACCTCCATTCTTATCAGAGTATCTTACTGTATGATCTTATTATGACATCAGGGGTCAAGCCCTTAGCCTTAAAGGGGGTATTTTATGGGCCTGATCTACTAAGAGCCAAATACCAGGTGCTAAACAATGTGTACAAACTATACCATTGCATGCAATATTAGTGCGAGTGTTGCATCTTACACTGTGGCTCAGATGGTTGAACGGCCATGCCAGCAACTTGAGGGCTCCACGTTCAATTACAGCTTCCGCTATCCCAGTCAGAACCGTTGTGTCCTTGGGCAATAAACTCTAGCCACCTTTCTCCCACTTTGTGTATGAATGTTTGGCGGTGGTTGGAGGGCCCATTCATCCATCCATTTTCTACCGCTTGTCCCTTTTGGGGTCGCGGGGGATGCTGGAGCCTATCTCAGCTGCATTCAGGTGGAAGGTTGGAGGGCCGTTGGTGCAAATTGGTAGCCACCCTTTTGTCAGTTTAATGCAATTTACCACCATCAAGGTGTGAATGTGAAGTGAACGAATGATGGGTTCTCAGTTCTATGTGAAGCGCTTTGAGTGTCTAGAAAAGCGTTATATAAGTCTAATCCATTCATTATATAAATTAGTGGTTTGCGTGTACTACTTGCCATCACCATGGAAATACCCATTTACTGCACTTTCATGTTACCTGTGATGTTTTGCTACATTTTGAAACATGCAGCAGACATGTACGTCCCATTTTTATCTGGACATTTTAGAAACAGTCTTGCAGTGCATCTACAACGGAACCCACTTTTTTTTTTTAGCACACCGAAGGTGCGTCCACGGGAGAGGCTGGCACAAAATGCAAGCGTGCACTGCAGACCCAAGAAAATGCATACTGCAAGAAGTTATCATATACAGTATAAGAAAAAAAAACAATGTCATAAAAAAATCACCAGTATACACCCAAGTAAATCAAATCAATGTGTTTTAATCAGCCTCCTAAAGGGGAACTGCACTTTTTTGGAAATTTTGTTTCGTTCACAATCATTATGAAAGACATGGCGACGAATGGATTTTTTTTAATGCATTCTAAATATTAAATAAATGTGATCAAAAGTCCACTTACAATGGAGCCTATGGTAGCCACTCTAATTTGCCAATAAATCCCTTAAATAAAACATCCAAACACCTACATTAAGGTTTTATATATATGATGTAAGTATATATGTAATGTAATAACAGGCACATTAATAATAACATTTAATATTTACGTATTTTGCTAATTTTTAGCATACGGCGCACATCAATTTCAAAAATGCATCGTGACATTCGCTTTTTTTTTTCAACATCACTGATTTCTACTCACTGCAGACTTCAGGAGACTTCACTTACTGTACAATGTCTGCTGTCATTAGGATGACGACTGACAAAATATTGTTACATTCCTGTTTAGATGAAGAATGACTCATAATCTTCTCGAAGAAAGGAGGGGTGGAACCAAGGTTATTTTCGTGTCCTTCACGCCGGGCTGAAATATACTCTCGCCTCATGTAGCTTGATTGGTTTATAGCTCTTAAGCAAAGGCGGGCGCGTGACTTGTAATTCTCCTCCAAAACACTAAGGGGCAGTCTCTCCTGAAGGAGCAAACACACCTACATATTTACCTTTTTGTAAAGAGTGAGCAATGACAACCACAACATCAACATCTTTGTTGGCACTGGAACTAATTATTCAGAAACATCAGTTTACTTTTATTGGATGTTTTACTCATAAACCAGAGGAACGTATGTTAATGAAGATGGACCGTGCAACCCCTGAACGAGTTGCGCCAGAGTAAGGGTTGCAGGACGACGTAATTTACGCAACTTAAGTGACGCGAGAGTATAGACCAGGCTTTAAGCTGCAGTTTTATAGGATAGGTGCACTATCCACTTTAGCCCCCCAAACAGCAGTAGAGTGTTTCATATCTTACAATGCGTTTTGTGGCAATTCCAACTGCTATGTAGAGTGGCGCTTTCCATCATTTTCAGCAGACTGCATTGCAAAATTATTAACCCCCCGCGTTATTCTCACACGAGGGTTAGGGTTAAGGGCTATATAAATAATATTTGATTGATTTAGATGTCAGTTTTAAAAAACATGTATGCATAATCAACGTGGTATCAATGTCTTGTGCCACAATGTGTAGCTGCCCTGACCTCTATGTGAGGTAAGTTTGGCCTCACTAATGGTTCTCAAGGAGCCACTTCATCTGAAAGCACAAGACAGAATACTGGAGTCTTAATACTAGCGGTTCACTACAGAATCCTCTCACTCTCTGTAAGTTGGGTTCATGCATATGTCTATCATTCTGAAAATCTGCAGAGACCAAGACACTAATAGTTGTCTGCAAGCTATAAAGGAAAACAAAAAATCTTCCTTTACTGTGCCCAAGTGCCACAGTTGAAAGTGAATTTTAAGTTGTCAGCACTGTTGAGTGGACAATGCAGCAGTGGCTCTCACAATGCGGTTCAAGGCTGTGTCAGTGTTGTGTACTTGAACTGCACAATGCTGTTGAATGGACTAGGAAGTGACACATCACATACCCAGCTTGTCTACATAGTGGTGCACTCAAATAGAGGAGCAGAAGACTTGGTAGGATGGATAACGAAGGGAATGCAAGTGACAACAACGGTGGAAACCAAAAATTAAACAAAATACTGCACATGAAAAATACATTGTAAACATTGAAGTAACTGAAATTTTTCAGGGCTTTTAAATAAATGTTAGTACGTCATTTGCAAAATATGGGGCGTGGGGGGTTCTGGCTGGCTGTAATATAGTGTAAATTATTGTATAATATGTTCTGGTCGAGTCCTCAACTACAGAAGGACTAGCAGGCTCAATATTACATTGTATTAATTAATGGGGAAGGTTAAAACATTGTCATGCAGCAAGATGAAGCCACCCCCCTGAAAATTATCTGTCTAGGGTACACTTATTAATGATGAAAAATTATACCTATCTGCGATTAATCGCGATTATATTTGAGTTAACTATGAACAAAATGTGATATTGCGATATTTATATATATATATATATATATATATATGTATATATATATATATATATATATATATATATATATATATATATATATATATATATATATATATATATATATCAGTGACGTGCAGTCACTAGAGGCAGGTGAGGCCATCATGGAAAGAAAAAAAATGTAAAAAGAATTTTTTGTTATTAAATTGTTATATGTATCCAGTGATTATACTATAGAGTTATGTTCCATTTAACTTCACCAGTTTTAGATTATTTTTATTTAAAATCGCTGAATTTTCACATTTGCCGTTCAAATACTGAGAAGACAAGGTGCGGTGAACAGCAGCCAGTTGAAGCACGTCACTGCGTTGTGCCTCAACATGGATTGCGGACTCGGCTAACTGCTGGCCTGCTGTGCAGTGAGACCGTATTGCTATATGAACTATATTATACATTTCCATAGTTTAGTTAGCTGAGGTATATAATGTACAGTGTATTTTGTCAACAACTGTATGTGTGTAACGTATTTCTTGTGCTGAGCGATCATAAAACGGCTGCAAAAGACGCACTGGCTGAGGCTCGCAGTAATCCCGCCTCCTGCACCCCCGCCGTAGAATGCACCCCCTGACGGGAGTGTTATATCAACTAAAGCCCACACTTAAACTTTCCACGTGCAAGATTGAATCTATTTTAAAAAAAAAAATTTCATAAGAAGCCAAAAAGTGCAAAAACAATAATGTTCGTGTTGGAGGAATTGTGAATGACTGCAGGGCCACAACATTAGGTACACCTGCAGACTGCAGGTGTACCTAATTCACAACTCCTCCAACACGAACATTATTGTTTTTGCACTTTTTGGCTTCTTATTAAATAACTTTTGAAACCTATTTTTATGGGCTTTCCTCTTTGTGATGTTAAGTTCCTGTTATGCGCTGTTATACAGTATATGCCTTGAGCTCTTATTTTGAAGGCGCTAAGAGCGGAAGTGATGACACGTTGGAGTGGAGCGAAGGTTTTTGAAAGAAGGTAAATAAAGTGGTCCTCGTGTAAACTGGAGCCTCCGTGTCTGTTATTTTGTAGTTCCATACAGTATAGGCGACATTTATAAACCGTCGGTTACACTTTTTTAAATAGATTCAATCTTGCACGTGGAAAGTTTAAGTGAGGGCTTTAGTTGATATAACACTCCCGTCAGGGGGTGCATTAATCCAACACAACAGCGGTGCATGGACTTCATTTATAAGTAAAAGTAAGACCATAATAACGCTTTTTTTAATAAATGTGCTTTTTTGTGTGCTACAGTTTGTATGTGTAAAGTTAAAGTTAAGTTAAAGTACCAATGATTGTCACACACACACTAGGTGTAATGAAATTTGTCCTCTGCATTTGACCCATCCCCTTGATCACCCCCTGGGAGGTGAGGGGAGCAGTGGGCAGCAGCGGTGCCGCGCCCGGGAATAATTTTTGGTGATTTAACCCCCAATTCCAACCATTGATGCTGAGTGCCAAGCAGGGAAGAATGCTGGTATGAGCTTTTAAACATGTATATATATATATATATATATATATATATATATATATATATATATATATATATATATATATATATATATATATATATATATGTGTGTTTTTGTTATTTTATTTTATTCCTGACTATGTATGTCTTTATCATCAAATAGTCTTGTGTTGCCAACAAAATGTTGAGGGTTGTTGTCCACCTGCACTGTGAAACACCTTCATATCAGTCTATTGCCCGGGTGTGATCAGAGTATAGACCGATACTGTACACCTCACAATTTATCTTCTTACTTCTGTCAGCTTTCACATAATCAATAAGCATCAGTGAGCATGTTCCATGAGAATTTTTGGTGATTTAACCCCCAATTCCAACCATTGATGCTGAGTGCCAAGCAGGGAAGAATGCTGGTATGAGCTTTTAAACATGTATATATATATATATATATATATATATATATATATATATATATATATATATATATATATATATATATATATATATATATATATACAGTATATATATATATATATATATATATATATATATATATATATATATATATATATAGATATATATATATTGTTTTTTGTTTGTTTGTTTTGTTGTGTTTTTTGTTTTTATATTTTTATACATCTATGAAACAGGCCCTGCGATGAGGTTGCGACTCGTCCAGGTTGTACCCGCCTTCCGCCTGAATGCAGTTGGGATCGGCTCCAGCACACCTGCAACACCGAGAGAGAAAAGCAGTAGAAAATGGATGGATGGATATTTATGAAACAGACATTTTTTGTTATCATGTTAAAGGTGTTTAATAAAAATACAAGCATGTTTAACACATATAGATTATTTTCTTCCATTACGACAAGAATAGAAGTTGGTGTCTGAATTGCATTGACTATAATCATGCAGGATTAGTAGCGCTGATAACTTCCACATTTTTGAATTTACATTGTGGAAGTGAACATTTTTTTCTATTTTCTGTCCAATACCACATGAAAGTGGTTGGTTTTTGGCATCTTATTTGTCCAGCTTTCACACTTTACAAGAAATACAATGACGGCAAACTCTGTAGCTCGCTCGCGCTAGCTTTCTGGGACTCTTATTTTGTTTGTCCAGGCAGAATGAAGCAGCACTTTTATTGTGAAGACACAAACTGTGCGGTCGGTCTTTCGGCTTTTGAAGGCTGGTACGGCGTGGGAGTGTTAAAATAAAAAGTGTTTCTCGCCTTCCTCTCAGTCGTTTTTTTCTTAAAACTGAGCTCGCAGCAGCCAGCGTCATCTCACGAGATCCTTGGGTGCCGTGAATGTCAATCAAGTGACAAAAGTGACAGCATAGTGAAAATTGACCAGTAGCTTGTGATCGACCTAATGGGCACCTCTGATGTACAGGATACGTGTGTAGCCATTACTCTCTCCAATGACAAACTAAATTGTGTGTTTATTCTGCCGTTGTTGTCTTGTGATGCAGCTGTCAACGTAATGATGCTATGATACAGAGGACTGTCACCCAGCAAAGTCTTTGTTTAGATTAAATTCATTCATTACAGTGATGAAATAAGCATTCTTCTGAAAAAAAAACCCTGATCTTTTTCACATTGTGTAGGGCCAGGCTGCACCATATAGGATTAGTCTGTTTTTTTTAGTTATCTGTTTTAGCTGCAAAATTAGTACAAAATAGTTCAAATTCTATTTTTGTAATAAATGCCATTTTTTGTAAATTGAGAGTTTCATTTTGGTTGTTATAAAAATTCAATTGGAACTGAAATAAGGGGAAATAAAAATAAATAAAAAAATACAAAATAAAAATAAATGAGCAAGATGGCTGTTACATGAAAAGTTCCACACACTGAATAACTTAAAACAAAGAAAATAGATGTATCTGTTTTTGCGTCTGAAATTTTCCTGCAAAAAAATGACCAAAAAGTACAGGTACGTTCCCAAGCTGACAACCATTGAAGTACTAAAAGTGTGAATGGTTCAAAGTACAGAGCCAAAATAAATACTTAAAACCCTTATCAACTGAATGCATATTTTGCTTGATTATTGTATTGCAAAAATAATGGAGGGTGACAAGCTTAATAATCTTTTCATTGCACATCAAAGGGCTGTTTATATAATGTGCTAGGCTCTTAACCCCGACAGAACTTTGTATGGCGTGACTGACAAATTACAGCAACATTTAGGAGGCAACAGGAAGATTTTTTTTTTTGGCAAGAGACAAGACTCATGAAGCCAAACAATGCAAATAGCTCAACAACATGAGGAGAGGTACTGATAGACAGATAGGAGCAGCCAGCGGAAAGGGATGGGTGAGGTAAGGAGACGGTGACACAAGGAGAGGGTCTGCCGCCAGCATACAGCCTCATAGACAAGGCCATTTCCAACATGACACGAGGGGGTCGGGACAAGCATCCCATAAAGCAGATAAAGAACAATTCCAGGAACAACAGGACTGGAACCTCTCCTTGGATGAGAAGAATGGAAAAAGCAGTATACACTCAGCATGAAAGAGACCGGGTGGATGAGATATATAATGTGATTAACGTTATGCAGAGAGGAGAAAGTTAAATTATTAAAGAAACCATTTGCCAAACATAACACCTGCCAATAAAGTGTGTTTCAATGACTCACACAACTATTACAGCCCTATGTGTAAATATGTTTGGAACAGAAAGGAAAGTTTAATTACTCAAGGTAGATCTTCACAATTATGGCCAATATAATAATACTGTTTATTTCTATCAATATTGAAATCCCGAGTATTAATTATGAATATTTATTACACTAGGTAAAACATAGTGTTTCCCACAGGTCGGCAATCTACTTGTGAGTTTGGGGTACCGGAGGTGAGGGGTGATGACATCATGTAATTTGTAACGAAATCGTCGAAATAAACATATATAGTACTAGAAGTAATAGTTTATTTTGAACATGCTTACAGAGTTATATCCGAATTGTTTACAGTTGACAGTTCAACATAAGTTAAAGTTAAAGTACCAATGATTGTCACACACACACTAGGTGTGGTAAAATTTGTCCTCTGCATTTGACCCATCCCCTAGTTCACCCCCTGGGAGGTGAGGGGAGCAGTGGGCAGCAGCGGTGCCGTGCCCGGGAATCATTTTTGGTGATTTAACCCCCAATTCCAACATGTCCGAAAGGGATTTGGAAGAAGCAAAGCTTACATGCTCCTACACCTACTTCATATGTTGTCTTGATTCGATGTTTGCGGAGCTCGCTTCCATCCATCCATTTTCTTACCGCTTATCCCTTTTGGGATCACGGGGGGTGCTGGAGCCCATCTCAACTGCAATCGGGCGGAAGGCGGGGTACACCCTGGACAAGTCGCCACCTCATCACAGGGCCAACACAGATAGACAGACAACATTCACACTCACATTCACACACTAGGGCCAATTTAGTGTTGCCAATCAACCTATCCCCAGGTGCGTGTCTTTGGAGGTGGGAGGAAGCCGGAGTACCCGGAGGGAACACGGGGAGAACATGCAAACTCCACACAGAAAGATCCCTTGCATATTTAATTGTAATATAGCTGACGATCACCTTCATTTAATTGTGGCAGCCAAAATTGTGAACGTGATTAAAATTCTATTAATTGTGCATGCCTAATCCAAAGCATACCATATCATGTGTCAAACAGGGTGTATGTAATATCATGGCATGGTGATGTATACCTTCTCATGGAACATGCTCACTGATGCTTATTGATTATGTGAAAGCTGACAGAAGTAAGAAGATAAATTGTGAGGTGTACAGTATCGGTCTATACTCTGATCACACCCGGGCAATAGACTGATATGAAGGTGTTTCACAGTGCAGGTGGACAACAACCCTCAACATTTTGTTGGCAACACAAGACTATTTGATGATAAAGACATACATAGTCAGGAATAAAATAAAATAACAAAAACACACATATATATATATATATATATATATATATATATATATATATATATATATATATATATATATATATATATATATATATATATATATATATATATATATATATATATATATATATATGTCTTAATAAGGTTATCCAAAAAATAGTGCTTGATACCATAGTAGAGCGCAATATATGTATGTGTGGGAAAAAAATCACAAGACTACTTCATCTCTACAGGCCTGTTTCATGAGGGGGTTCCCTCAATCATCAGGAGATCTCCTGATGATTGAGGGAACCCCCTCATGAAACAGGCCTGTAGAGATGAAGTAGTCTTGTGATTTTTTTCCCACACATACATATATATATATATATATATATATATATATATATATATATATATATATATATTTATATATATATATATATATATATATATATATATATATATATATATATATATATATATATATATATATATATATATATATACTGTATATATGCTCTTATACATTTATAATTGATAAAAGCAGTTATCTTCTCCATTTTATATATGTCCATCTGTTTATATTATTTTATTTTATTTTATTTCTGATTATTATTATAAATAATGTATAATTATTATTTCTTTCGTCTTTATTTAATTGATGTATTTGTAAATATTATTGCATTTTCCTGCTGTTTCTTTCTTACCTCTAAATTTTTTTTCCCCCGAATAGAATCAATAAGAGAACCATTAAGGAACCGAATCGTTAAGCAGAATCGAAAGTGGAATGGGAACCGGAAAAATCTCATCAATTCCCATCCCTAATTCTAATGTTGGTCATAATGGCGGTACTTGGAGAGACACCTTTTTTCTGTGGTGGTACTTGGTGAAAAAAGTTGGTGAACCAATGCAATTGAGCATTTTTTCATGCAATGAAGGCATACATGATGGCTCAGTAAAGGCCTATTCTAAAGCCTTATTGGCCCAGGGAAATCAATAATTTGCTTATAGTGAGCTCTAAAGACTCACTTTACACTCACTTACAAAATTTGTTGTAGACCTTTGAGCTACTTGAAATTATTTATTTCATTGGGAATCAGAATCAGAATCAGAAATACTTGAGTGGTACACACTTGACTCAGGTATTTACTTTGCCATATTAATATACAGTACATGTCGAGCGCTGTCTCTGTTATGATGGAACAAGTAGGTTTTGGTCTTGTTTGGGGTTTGCACTCCATATCCTTTTCCATTCAGCACATTGTTCCTTTTACCACTGATTAATATCTTGTTTAAACAGCTCGCAGACACACCACAAACCGTTGGTACGTTCATAAATCCTCCGGTGCTGATCAACACAATGGCTCACATTCCTGAAATTGAAAGGAAGTCCCTTATATCAGTGCATCGCTGTACTGCAAGACATTCTAGGAATATGACACAAGGACAAATACAGCCTTCCACATGCGTGTCTTTTCATCAAGGCACTAACAGGAGAAGGACCACTGCCACACACTACTGGGCCCCTCATCAGCACTTTTTTGCAATGTTTTCCTATCCAAGACACTATAACCTCTTGTTTAAATGCACCCAAGTTCTTAAAGGAAATATCAGGGTGTCTTGTAAGGGACACTCCACTTAAATAGGAAATGGTTTTATGTTCATGACATAAAATGACATACCATACATACCATTGGGAGTGTTATCAAGCAATGCTGCAGGGCTGTAGATTTTTTTAGCCACTCTCTAAAGCATCTCCAACCAACATCAACACCAAATGCCCTCTGAATACTCAACTTCAATTTCTCAGACGGCATATAGAAGTTGTTTCACACAAAAGCAAAGAACAGCAAGCCAAATCATCACACGCACAACTTGTGGTTTGATCCATGAACCAGCCTGCTATGTGTGATTGAGTTTCACAGAGGTCTCACGGGTGCTAGAGTTGTTTCCCTATGGTTACACAGTTTAAACACCCACCTATTAGAGACATCCATCCTTCTCGGAAATGAACTCCTCGCTAACAGACACGGTTTGAGGTTACGCTTTAGCTCCACCAACAATGCCACTTTGATCTCTTTGGTCATTTCACAGTGTATGATTCCTCTACACTGGTACCTACCGCGGAGATCTTGAAGTATGGGGAATATTGGACTCAGTTGCTGGAAAGATGCAAACTTGAGGTAGCCTTGAACAAGGCCACAACCCAACGTTAATGCCAACGACGCACTCTTAACACCTCTCCCTTCTGTATGTCTTTAGGTTCTGATAGGCCATGTATTAACAACACTCTACTGTATGGATAGGCGTTCAATCAATCACAACTGGACTGTTCAATTTTTCTTAAAAGATGTTTCGCCTTTCACCCAAGCAAGCTTCATCAGTTCTGACCAATCTGACCAATCAAAGTCTGTGAGCATGAAATGATGAAGCTTACTCGGGTGTGAGGCAACATTTTTTAAAAGACAAACTTAACAGTCCAGTTGCAGTTACTTGAATGGCCTGAGAATATGACCTGGATGAATGAGAATATCCATAGACATGATACTCCATAGAGACCTCTTAATCTACAGTAGATTCTTTAATTCCCCCAAAGCAGTGATTCTCAACCTTTTTTCAGTGATGTACCCCCTGTGAATTTTTTTTTTAAATTCAAGTACCCCCTAATCAGAGCAAAGCATTTTTGGTTGAAAAAAAGAGATGAAGAAGTAAAATACAGCACTATGTCATCAGTTTCTGATTTATTAAATTGAATAACAGTGCAAAATATTGCTCATTTGTAGTGGTCTTTCTTGATCTATTTGGAAAAAAAGAATGGTTTTTATTTATATTTATAAAGGATTTTTGAATTGTTGCTATTTTTAGAATATTTAAAACAAATCTTGGCGAAGCTTCAAGTACCCCCAGGGGTACGCGTATCCCCATTTGAGAACCACTGCCCTAAAGTATAGATAGAGCAATAGAAAGCCACTTTTTTTTAACATGTCCTGCCCAGCAAATCAGGCAAATTATATTGTTGATGTAGATGCACATATCTACTGTAGTCTTTTACAAAAAAGAAGTGTGGGATACTTATCTTGTTGCCTTATTTGTATTTGACTTTATTAAATGGATATTTTAATATTTGTCGCAGCCGGACCGGACCAGGAGTGGATAGAAAAAAAAAAAAAAGAAGACACAGGGGGGAAATTGCACGGACGAGACACAACAAAAACAACAACAACAGAACAACATCAGCAAATACGATATGTACAAATATGATACCAAAAATTATAGCAAAGAACCAGTTAATGAAGTAGATAGTAATAACACAGAAATGACAATGAACAACATTGCACTACAAATGGAGCAAAGAAAAAAAGAAAACACACTATAAATAATGAATAACTATAACAATATGTGCATGTAATGAATTCTTGAATTACAAAATAAAGCAGATACATAGAGGGGAAGAAAGAGGAGTAGACTATATTAACCTTATAGATTGTTATGGTAGAAATAGGTTAAGCTTTAGCAGTGTGCCGTGTTTCTACCCAGTTTCCCCAGGGGGGACAATGATAATATATGTTTGATGAAACATGACAATGTGCATGTATTTATATGTGCTTGTGTATGTAAAGTATGCATGTATGGTTGTACAGTGAATGTACATGTGGATGTATGTACCGTGTGTGTGGATGTATGTATCTGTGTATGTATGCGCTTATGTACCTATGTATCTGCATAGGTATGTATGAATTTACAGGTTTATGTACGTATGAACATACGTGTGTACCTGTATGTGTTTGTATGTATGTATGTATGTTTGCATGTTCAATATATTTGTCTCCCAGTGTGTGCGGAGCCAAAGTACGACCCCAGGCCCCCAGAGGACCCAACTCAAAACAGCAGATGCAGTTTATTATGGAACAAGGGACCACCGGCCCCACGCAGGTAGGCCGGCCAGCCAGTGACAGGACTCCCAAAACCGGGTCCATTGTGCCGGCAGGCAGGCCAGCGGCAGGCCGGAGACAGACGCTCCCGGCCGAGGACAAAGCATGGGAGAAGCAGGAGACTACCAGCCCCTGAGCCATCGAGAGACAACACCCCATACGGGCAGAAAGAAGGGACGCCCCGTCCCGAGGTGCCCAAATACTCCCCGCAGCCGGATGGGAAGACCGTTTGAAACCCCTTCTGTAAATGTACCAGTTTAGCAGAGTTGCTCATTTCCATCTCTAGTCCCCCATACTAGTGTGGGAGACGGGAGGACAACAGGGTGACAAGAACTAAATCATCCAGACTAGAAATACATTTTATTATTATGTTTATCTTACCTAAAAATAAAATATATTTATTAATAAAAAATTAAAAAAAAAAAAAAAAATACATTTTAACTATTTTTTGCTAAAAACATCAAAATTAATTGTATTTATATTTGTATTTTTTCTGACTCCTTCATCCAGCCATAGATTTATACATTAAAATAAACATATTTGAAATAATTAATTTTAAATAATCATAATCCATCCATCCATCCATCTTCTTCCGCTTATCCGAGGTCGGGTCACGGGGACAGCAGCCTAAGCAGGAAAGCCCAGACTTCCCTCTCCCCAGCCACTTCGTCCAGCTCTTCCCGGGGGATCCCGAGGCGTTCCCAGGCCAGCCGGTAGACATAGTGTGATATGATCATAATAATTCATTTAAAATGACCATATTTAATTATTAAAATAATTGCTTGTTTATCAACAACTTTAGCATTTTATTCATTACATTTTGAAGCTCTCAGAAACCAGGTTATGTTATATTCCTTAAGATTTATTTATGCAAGTTTGAAGTATCAATTATCTAAACACAGTTTTGTTTGCATATTTTCAGGATATATATATATATATATATATATATATATATATATATATATATGTATATATATATATATATATATATATATATATATATATATATATATATATATATATATATATATATATATATATATATATATACATATATATATATATATATATATATATATATATATATATATATATATATATATATATATATATATATATATATATATATATATATATATATATATATATATATATATATATCAGTGACGTGCGGTGAGGTTCATGGCTGGTGAGGCACTGACTTCATCACAGTCAGATTTACAAACATATGAACCCTAAAGAGTATCTTATTCACCATTTGATTGGCAGCAGTTTAAGGGTTATGTTTAAAAGCTCATACCAGCATTCTTCCCTGCTTGGCACTCAGCATCAAGGGTTGGAATTGGGGGTTAAATCACCAAAAATGATTCCTGGGCGCGGTGCCGCTGCTGCCCACTGCTCCCCTCACCTCCCAGGGGGTGAACAAGGGGATGGGTCAAATGCAGAGGACAAATTTCATTACACCTAGTGTGTGTGTGACAATCATTGGTACTTTAGCTTAACTTTAACTTTACACATACAAACTGTAGCACACAAAAAAGCACATTTAATAAAAAAAAACGTTATCATGGTCTTACCTTTACTTATAAATTAAGTCCATGCGCCTCTGTTGTGCTGGATTAATGCACCCCCTGACGGGAGTGTTATATCAACTAAAGCCCTCACTTAAACTTTCAACGTGCAAGATTGAATCTATTTAAAAAAGTGTAACCGAGGGTTTATAAATGTTGCCTATACTGTATGAAACCACAAAATAACAAACACGGAGGCTCCAGTTTACACAAGGACCACTTTATTTACCTTTTTTCAAAAACCTCCGCTCTACTCCAACGTGTCATCACTTCCGCTCTTAGCGCTTTAAAATAAGAGCTCAAGGCATATACTGTATAACAGGAACTTAACATCACAAAGAGGAAAGCCCATAAAATAGGTTACAAAAGTTATTTAATAAGAAGCCAAAAAGTGCAAAAACAATAATGTTCGTGTTGGAGGAGTTGTGAATTAGGTACACCTGCAGTCTGCAGGTGTACCCAATGTTGTGGCCCTGCAGTCATTCACAACTCTTCCAACACGAACATTATTATTTTTGCACTTTTTGGCTTCTTATGAAATAACTTTTTTAAATAGATTCAATCTTGCACGTGGAAAGTTTAAGTGTGGGCTTTAGTTGATATAACACTCCCATCAGGGGGTGCATTCTACGACGGGGGTGCAGGAGGCGGGATTACTGCGAGCCTCAGCCAGTGCGTCTTTTGCAGCCGTTTTATGATCGCTCAGCACAAGAAATACGTTACACACATACAGTTGTTGACAAAATACACTGTACAATATATATCTCAGCTAACTAAACTATGGAAATGTATAATATAGTTCATATAGCAATACGGTCTCACTGCACAGCAGGCCAGCAGTTAGCCGAGTCCGCAATCCATGTTGAGGCACAACGCAGTGATGTGTCTCAACTGGCTGCTGTTCACCGCACCGTCTCTTTTCAGTATTTGAACGGCAAATGTGAAAATTCAGCGATTTTGAATAAAAATAATCGAAAACTGGTGAAGTTAAATGGAAAATAACTTTATAGTATAATCACTGAATACATATAACAATTTAATTAATTTTTTTTCTTTTTACATTTTTTTTCTTTCCATGATGACAGGTGAGGCCCCGCCTCACCTGCCTCTAGTGACCGCACGTCACTGATATATATATATATATATATATGAAATACTTGACTTGGTGAATTCTATCTGTAAATATACTCCCCCCTCTTAACCACGCCCCCAACCATGTCCCCCGCCCCCAACCGCGCCCCCGCCCCTCCCCCGACCACTCCCCCCACACCCCACCTCCCGAAATCGGATGTCTCAAGGTTGGCAAGTATGATCACAGCTGCCCATTCGAAAGTTCTCTTGCCATCTGAGAAATGTTGTATCCCAAATAGCTGCAATCGCTTTCTCTTAAGGTATTCGTTTGTGATTTCCACAAGTGTCTGTACATGTAGAAGAAGGAGAAACACGGGTATGTAGTCCATACAAAGCTAAGTGCCGGAGATTCAAAAATTACACGAGGAGGGGGATCTAAAACGATTGTTTAGTGTGGCTTAAACGGGGCTTAGGCTAAATAATTATTCGTTTAAAGGGTTAAACGACTTTGTGTAGACATGGCCTTAGAAAAGGTTGAAAAACACTGGTGTAAGTAAAACAGCAACAATGATGAACCCGTTTAGCATCAGGACCCAGAGGACTTCCACAGCCTGCCAGCCCTCCTGGTGACAACCTGTTCCAGCTCACCTTTGTGTGGCTGCACTTGAGGAAAAGTCAAGAGTCAGACAAGAAAAGTTCAGACAGTCATTATCTGAAGGAAAGGTGTAGAGGCTGCCTTAAAGCTGCCCACAACTTTCCCCACTCATTACTGTAGTCTTCGGACAGTCGACGTCACAATGAGCGCCTCTGTGGCCGTGTACCGGAGCATCTTCACAGAAGACCGCTTCAAACAAGCCTACGGTTCCGAAGAGGACAACACCAGTGCAAGTTTGAGGCTCCGGGACAAGCTGGCGGTGAGGTGCAGGTGTTCACAGCGGGCATGCCTTCACTTGCTGCGGGAGAGAGTTCCTATTTTCGACTGGCTGCCTAGGTACCGCTTCAAGAAATGCATTTTAGGGGATACAGTTGCTGGACTGACAGTGGGCGTCCTCCACATCCCACAAGGTCAGTCAAAAGTCTTATCTTAGTATATTAAATATATATTGTATTGTTGGGTATCATTAAATAACAGTAGTAGTAATATTAGTATTCATTCTACAAATTCATATATTTGTAATTGAATAACAGTATGAAATAAGTTTATTTCGATCATATAATCAACCATTTTGTGCGACCAGTTTAAGAGTACAGACTTTAACAATCATACACATTTACACACAAAAGGAAAAGAAAAGAAAAGAAAAAGCATGACCGAAAAAGGAATAGGCTGAAGCCAAAGCTTATATTTGCCTATCCTAAACCTTCACTGAAAATAAGATTACCTGGAACATCAACGTTAAAAAAACAAAAAAAAACAAAATCAATGGGATGAAAGTAATTGTTACTATATTTTATAATTTTCAATTATTTCACCTTTCAATGTTTTCTTAAACCTTACCAAAGAAGTACATGTCTTCAGCGCATCACTGAGCTTGTGCCACCATTTAACTCCTAAAACGGAAATACATTTGTATTTAATATTAGTTCTTGCTTTACCTATTTCAAAAATCAATATCCCCCGTAAATTATAGTTTTCTCCTCTTAATTGAAATAACCTAAGAATACAAGCTGGAAAGCTGATGTTCTTTACTCAAAACACAATTTCCATTGTTTTTAAAAACACAATATCTGAAAATGTTAACACATTAGAACTTATAAATAATGGATTGGTATGTTCATAGTAGCACACTTTGTGTATTATTCTAATGACCCTTTTTTGGAGTTTAATTATTGGGTCTATGTTTGTTCTATAAACATTTCCCCAAACTTCAACACAATATGTTGAATATGGAAAAATAAAATAATAATATAACATATGCAGACATTTCTTATTCAGCATGTGTTTTACTTTATAAAGAATGGCAATGGATTTGGATATTGTTCCCTTTATATATTCAATATGCGGTTTCCAACATAATTTATGATCAATTATTATTCCCAAGAATTTAGTTTCATATACTCTATCAATTTCCACTTGATTTAATTTTAATTTTGCTTCACAATTTGTCCTTGCACCTCTAAACACCATGAATTTAGTTTTCTTATCATTTAATGATAACTTATTGATATCAAACCATTTTTTTAGCTGAATCAACTCAACCTCTATTACCCTCAACACTTCCTTCAAGTCTTCTCTTGAGCAATATACATTTGTATCATCTGCAAACATAATACATTTCAATTTATTAGATACTGAACAAATATCATTTAAATATAGTATAAATAACTTAGGTCCCAATACCGAGCCGTGTGGAACCCCACAAGTTACTCTTCTTGGCTGTGATTTAGTCTTATTAATTTCCACATATTGAGATCTGTTACTTAAAGAACTACTTAACCACTGTTGTGAAACACCTCTTATGCCATAGTTTTCCAATTTTTGCAGAAGTAAGGAATGATCGATTGTGTCAAAAGCTTTACATAAGTCAATAAATACTCCAACGGTGTGTTGCTTTTTTTCTATTGCTGTAGCTACGTTTTCTACAAAGTCCATCACTGCTAGGGAAGTAGCAGTGATGTAGTATCATTTATTAACTCTTTTTATTTGTACTTAATTATCATTTAGTATTATAAGACTATTTTGTGGTGTACAGCAGTGGTCCCCAACCACCGGTCCGGGGACTGGTACCGGTCCGTGACGGATTTTCTACCGGGCCGCAGAGAAACATTAAGTAATTTATAAATGACTCTGTCTATCTGTGTTGGCCCTGTGATGAGGTTGCGACTTGTTCAGGGTGTACCCCGCCTTCCGCCCGAATGCAGCTGAGATAGGCTCCAGAACCCCTGCGACCCCGAACGGGACAAGTCGTAGAAAATGGATGGACGGATGGATGCATTTTCTCCGACTTAACTTTCGCCTGTCCCACTAAACACACCAATACACTTGTTTATAGATGTACAATAAAACACCTCATAGGAAGTTGCCATTTGTTATATTTGTCATACCTTTGTGACATGATACAAAGCACATTAATGAACATATAAAATATAAATGTGACAGACTGTAGCCAAAGGCTGATTTCCATCTGCAGTCCCCCAGCAGGTTGATGGTAGGGATCCCTGCTAGGGATCTCATTGCAAAGAAACAGGCCCATGGCTCCCACGAATTCAGCGTTACAGTGAGTTGTATTTTTCATGCACTTATTTTTGCTGTATTTGTCTGGCACAAGTGGAAAGCCGGTCCCTGAAAATAATGCCTACATTAAACCGGTCCGTGGTGCAACAAAGGTTGGGGACCACTGGTGTACAGTACACATTTAATGATCCGTTATGATATTGTATTATAGTTGTTATTAATAATCTGGACTTATTTACTTACTAATTTGTACTTTTTCGTATGTGTATACAGTTACTCCTTAAATTATTTAACCCCTCATTGTAATTTTACATATATTTTCGATACGTACAAACTTGTAATAGATATTTGATGTGTGATTTCAATTCAATTCACCAAATTATTCTGAACACAACAAACCATTTACAACACAGGAGTCAAACTCAAGGCCAGGGAGCCAGATTGCCACCGCTACATCATTTAATGTGGTCCGTAAAAGCCTAGAAATAATGTGTGTACTTAATCTTTCTGACAAAAAGTATTTTTTGTTTCCTTGTTTACATTAAAAAAATGCAATGCATGAAATTGCACATATTTTAAATTAAAATATTATCTGCCCACGCAACAAATATTATATTTTTATTAGAGGAGGCAATCTTTAGGCACCTCCCAATTCGATTCTCGATTGAAACCGATTCTCGCAATGTATTATTTGGTATTCTTCTTAAAAAATGTTTCTTAAATAATAAAAAGATAAAAAGTAATTAATTAATTAATTAAAAATCAAATTAAATTAAACAATTACATATATATATATATATATATATATATATATATATATATATATATATATATATATATATATATATATATAAACACACCACACACACACACACACACACACACACACACACACACACACACACACACACACACACACACACACACACACACACACACACACACACACACACACAGTATATGCAATTCGGATGTGATTACACACATATTTGAGCACCCCCAATTAGTATATACCATATTAGTTTGTTTGTCAAAATAAATACTTAAATGTCTGCTTGTCACCTTAACTTATTATTTTAAAGCAAGTCCATCAATTTCTATGTCCAGAAATCAAATAATCATATGTATAGGCAAATGTGTAATAATATGAGACGGTTATACATTTATATTCATATATTCATGTTACAAGTCATAACTGCGATGTGGCCCTCAATGAAAACACAATTCAAATGACTAAGCATACAATATCTTCATCTACAAAAAAAACCAAAAGCCATCAGTAATATTACAAGAACATTTTAAAATAAATAAATACATTTGGTGTGTGTCTGAAAGGGAGCTGGAAGAAGCAAAACTTATATTGTCCTGCCACATCACTCAGATACTCGGATTCTCAATAAAATATTAGACATGATCACCTGATATTTGACAGTATTAAGTATATTACCAGGACACATATTTAAATTGTTTTTGTTTTGGTGGTTTAATGTAAACTACTGTACAGTAAGTTTGTACAATGAGCAAATAAATACAAAATAAACAATGATGGTTGAATAATTTGCAACCATGCACAAGTTTTATATTTAGATCAACAATATAACTACTGTTAATGTGTATATTTATAATTTCATTAAATATTATTCACATATAATTATACAGTAGTTAATAGTATTAGTTATGTTTGTATTACTGTTATAATTTGTTTTTAATGTTTAAGAATTGTTATTTGTGGGCCTCCATGGCCAATGTGATGTGGGTTATGGTCACTACTGAGGTTATTATTATGCATACTTTTATATCAGGGCTGTCCAAACCTTTTCCTGCGAGGGCCGTTTACAGAAACATTGAAGAATGCTGGAGCCACTTTGATACATTTTGTACATTAAAAGATACTAAAACCAGTACAATATAGATCAATACATGTTAAGTTATCTGAAAAAAACATTTACATCTGAGCTTTGTGTTATAAGTAAGGAAGCAAATTAGTGTAATATATTTTGTAGTATTTAATATTTTCTTATTATTTATTAGAGCAGTGGTTCTCAAATGGGGGTACGCATACCCCTGGGGGTACTTGAAGGTATGCCAAGGGGTAAGTGAGATTTTTTTTTAAATGTTCTAAAAATAGCAACAATTCAAAAATCCTTTCATAAATATAAATAAAAACCTATCTTTTTTTCCCAAATAGTTCAAGAAAGACCACAACAAATGAGCAATATTTTGCACTGTTATACAATTTAATAAATCTGAAACTGATGACATAGTGCTGTATTTTACTTCTTTATCTCTTTTTTTTTCCAACCAAAAATGCATTGCTCTGATTAGGGGGTACTTGAATTAAAAAAAATGTCACGGGGTACATCACTGAAAAAAGGTTGAGAACCACTGTATTAGAGTATCATTCCGCCAACTAAAATCTTTGTAAGAGCTTAGCACACTTGAAAACGTATCAATCTTTCAAAAAATTGTAATCATGGCATGACATGACACATGTATATCATCAACGACCGTACAGTAAGTCACATAAATTGCAGGATTTTTTGATGTTCCGTTTTTTTTGTGAAATGTTCTAATTCAGGATGTTTTTATTTTGCCTGCAGAACGTGTCGTGGGCCAAAAAAAAATGGTCTGCCAACCCCGGGCCACACTATGGAAACAATATTTATATCAGTATTAATTTACACTTTATTCTCCTCTAAGCAGGAATGGCCTTTGCACTGCTCACATCTGTAGCTCCTATATTTGGTCTCTACACATCTTTCTTCCCTGTGGTCCTCTACATGATTTTTGGCACTGGGCGACACGTATCCACTGGTAGGGCTCATTTCTGTGACTGTGGTATTTCAGCCATCTGTCATAATGCTTAAAACTATTACATTGGATTGCATTCGTCACTGAGGTCCAAGGTCTTCTCTCAGGTACGTTCGCTGTGGTGAGTTTAATGACTGGCTCTGTTGTAGAGCAGCTGGTCCCCACTCCGCTGGAGATGAACTCCAGTTCATCAGAACCGTCTGATTTTGAGCTCCAGAAAATTGGAGTGGCCTCAGCTGTCGCCCTTCTTTCAGGAATTATTATGGTAAGTCAGATCAAGGAAGTGTATGATCATCCACTGTTTGACCTGACCTGACTCTAATACTGCTTACATTCCTATTTATTTCTTCTGTGCTCCATCCAGCTCTGTATGTTTGGTCTTCAGCTTGGCTTCCTCTCCACCTATCTGTCAGAGCCAATTGTTAAAGCTTTCACGAGCGCTGCTGCCTTCCATGTTACTGTCTCACAGCTGCAAAGCATGCTGGGGCTGCGCATTCCTCGCCACACGGGGACTTTCTCCCTCTTTAAGGTAGGCACATTTATGGGTGATTAAGAAAATTACGGTACGATAGGTATGATGTATAAATGTCTGCTCAGCAACTTGTGTGTGTCCAGACTTTAGGGTCTGTGTTGGAGAACTTGCCTCAGACCAACACGGCAGAGCTGCTGATCTCCTTGGTGTGTTTGGCGGTTTTGGTTCCGGTGAAAGAGATCAATACACACTACCGACAGCGCTTGCGTACGCCTATCCCTGTGGAGATCCTCACAGTGAGTTGGAGTCTTTTTCTTAAGTGTGTTAGCTAGTTTAAATGCTAACACAAAAACAAGAGACATTAACGTCTTTCCCCATTGAGATACCCCAATCTAAACGTATATAAACACATTGCTGTCTGAGCAACTAAGATATTCAATTGTGCACATTGAACCTACAAGTTGTGCTCTCTTAGTACAGATGAGTGATCATTCTATATTCAGAGGAATACGAGACAGAGGTGTTTTTATGGTGCGCTCAAGGACCACTGAACAGAGTAGGACGCCACAACGCCCACCAGAAATAATAAATATTAATAATAGATTTTATTTCTTACGCACCCATCCATCCATCCATTTTTCATCTTAAAGCGCTACAGTTCAAACCAATATTTAAACAATAAAAGCTTAGCCAATAAAACAAATGCATTTAAGAAAGGACCATTTTTGAGCACAATCAAAAATACAGCAATAATAATGATAACTGTAATATTTTGGTGACAATTACTGTGATAATACACCCCTTGTCCTAACTTTGCCCCTATATGGCCCGTGGCAATGAAATTAAAATGATTCCAATGAATCGCTTTGAGAACGTCTTCTCTAAATTGCTATTATTATTATAATGGCAACAGCAAACATTTGTGTATTATAATTGAGTAATTATATTATATTTCCCATTCAGGTGATCATTGCCACCGGTGTTGCCTATGCCTTCTGCCTGGACTCAATCTATGAGATTGAAATTGTTGGCCACATTCCAGCAGGGTATTTCTTTAAAAATATCATTAAAAATACATTCAGACGAGCAACCCTGATTAACGTTGTTTTACTTTCCTGTTATCAGCTTCCCAAAGCCAAGGCTGCCTGCTTTGAGCACTTTACCTCACATTGCTGGAGACACGGTCGCCATCACATTTGTTGGCTACGCTGTGTCTGTCTCACTGGCAATGATCTATGCTGATAAACACGGATATTCCATAAATCCCAACCAGGTAAAGTCCAGAAATGTTGCAGCCTTTGGCTAAAAAGTCAGTTAACTTTAATACATTGCTTTATTTCAGGAGCTGCTGGCTCATGGTATCTCCAACACCGTGTCTTCCTTTTTCACATGCTTCCCAAGTTCAGCCACTCTGGCCACCACAAACATACTGGAGAGTGCAGGGGGATACACACAGGTAGGTTGAAAAAGCACTAAAAAGACAAAACAGAGACTCACTGTAGCATTTAAATTCATATTTTCTACAGTCACTGAAAGATTCTATATTATATTAATTGTTAACAATTTTAAATACAGTATTCCTTAGAGTTCTCACAATCGCGTACTGGTAGTGCACTGCCCAAAATCTAGCCTTGATGCTAGAATTTAGACAGTTTAAAAGTACTTTTATTAAGCCTTTTTGGAAACTGTTTGTTGTGCCTGTAGCTTAGATGGTAATGAGCTGTGTTTTGGTGCGCCTGTTTCAGACAGTGTGCTATTTTACATATACACTGTACACTCTACATACACACTGTACATTATACATACACACTATACATATATGTTATATATCGCATGCAACAACATAACATTAAAGAGCTTAGCTTAGAGTGCTCCAACGTATTTTACAAAGTATATCCCGCCCTCTTACAGCTTCTCATACGTAATGACGAAATTGCGTACGTAAGTAACACATGCACGCGCATTAGCTTTAGGTGTTTGCTAATAATAGCAATTTGGATAGCTAGTATTTGCTGTCATTGAATGTATATTCTATCATCACAACAACATAACTGCAAATTGTTTGTTGCTTCTCTTGGACTGCTTTTGTATGTGTGCACGCGCTACCTGCGCGTACGTGTTGACGAGACCGGGTGAGTGACCGCCGTAAACTTCAATCATTTTGTTCGGGCCGGTAAACATTTTTATTACATAAACTTTGTCTTTGTGAAAATATAGACAATTGTCAAACAAATGTGTTGTATTAAACCACTAATGGTAACATAAGCTAGCCGGTGGTGTTGCTGTTATATTTTTTGCTTTACAAAAATGTTAATGTGAGGAAATTGCAAACAGTACCTTTAAAGCAGAATGTTCGCAACTTAGCATATCTATGTGAACTATACTGCTAATATTACATCCATCCATCCATTTTCTACCGCTTATTCCCTTTGGGGTCGCGGGGGGCGCTGGAGCCTATCTCAGCTACAATCGGGCGGAAGGCGGGGTACACCCTGGACAAGTCGCCACCTCATCGCAGATAGATTATAATAGCAGCATCCATCCATCCATCCTTTTTCTACCGCTTATTCTCTTTGGGGTCGCGGAGCCTATCTCAGCTACAATCGGGCGTAAGGCGGGGTACACCCTGGACAAGTCGCCACCTCATCGCAGGGCCAACACAGATAGACAGACAACATTCACACTCACATCCACACACTAGGGCCAATTTCATTCTAGGTTAACTTACTCACTGACAACAAACAAAATGATCAAAGTTACAAACCATAGTGACAGATAGAAGGCAGACTTGTGGACTCTATTTTAGGGACGTATCGATATGAAAATGTCATATCATGATTAGCATGATCAAAATGATCACGGTTATCATATTTATTGTGGTATTGTTGAATGTGCTCAGAAAGTATTTCTCCACACACTGAAATATTTTGACCAAATTATGATTTATTTTAATAACTAAAATAAACAGACACACTATTAGAAAACCAACTATTTTGCATGGTTTGTGTTTCTAATGCTTCACTAATAGTGTTTTAGTCGTAGTATTTTATCTATTGTAAACTTTTATTGTTTTAAATATTGGTTTGTACTGAAGCACTTGAAAATGTATTTAAATTGAAAGTGTGTAATAACTCAAATCTATTAATAATGTGTATTATTTCTGGTGGGTGTTGTGGTGTCCTACTCTGTTCAGCGGTCCTTGAATGCATTGTAAAAACATCAACGTCACATAACAGTCTCTCTGTACTAAGAGAACACAGTTTGTAGGTTCATTGTGCACAATTGAATATTGTAGTTGCTCAGACAGCAATGTCTTTATATAAGTTTAGATTAGGGTATGTGGTTTTCCAAATGGGTAAAGACGTTTATGTCTCATTTTCATGTTAGCATTTAAGCGAGCGAGCTGGTGCCAGTCAGTCCGTGAGTTTGTCAAAGTGCAGTTATCAATCATGGTTTTTCCATCATTTTTATTTAAAACGGTAATACTAACTGTCAGGAGTTTTACCGAGGTTATCATTAGTACCGTTATCGCTCTATTTAAGATGTGTAGCAAAGCCACGTTTTTGGCCGTGAAGTGGTGGGCTCATGTTCAAAAGGGAGGAGGTTTTTCCTTTAGGACAGCATAAATACGTGCAACTTCAAAACAACTGGGGCACTTCTTCTCTTAAAAGTGGGACAAACAAGTGAGGGAGATGTTACCATTAAAACCTTATTACAAAGTCATTTTGGCTAAATATTGAACCTGCATGAGTTCTACAGTTTTACATACAGTGCTAGCTTGCTGTCCAGGTGGAGCTATTTGCTTTTTTTGTCGGGTTATGTCTTAAAGGGGTAACTACACTTTTTTTTTTAATTTTTCCTATTATTCACAATCTTAATGGAGGTCACGAACATGTATGCTTTTTTTTTTAAATGCATTTTTACTAGTAAATAAGTGCGATCAAAAGCCAGTTTACAATGAAGTTCATGGGAGTCGTTCTTATCTGCCTGAAAAGCGCTTAAAAAACATCCAAACACTTCCATCAAGGTCTTATATACACACTGTAAATATAAATGTCACGTAGTAACAGGCCCATTCATACGCAACATGCAATATTTACGTATTTTGCTCATTTTAGGCATACAGCGGCGCATTAATTAAAAAAAAAACCCGCTTTATTCTTCGACAATATCACTGATTACTATTCACTGCAGACTTCATGAAAGCCAAAAAACATAATTAAACAATGTACAATGTCTGCGGTCACTGGGATGTCGACTGTTAGAAAGTTGATATATTCCCGTTGAGATGAAGAATGACTCATAATCCTCGCAAAGAAAAATGGGGGCTGGAGCCAAGCATCTTTTTGGGTCTTTTTCTCTATTTCTAGGTCTAAATTGCCTGTCAGAGCTGACCAACTTATTGGAATATGTCCTCATCCTTCTACTATCCAGGTGAGAGGCATGATTTATAGTCTAGAATGAACTTTCACGTTGTCCGAGGTGAGAAAGCAGCTCACAGTCGACGTCAGTACTGCAGCAAAGGGACATTACCTTGTGACAATGTGCCGCTAAAAATACAGTATGTCTTTAACGTTAGCGCTTATAATAACAATATTGCTAATACTTGGTCAATATATAAGTCACATAATGTAAATGGAGCATTGTTGCTGTTTTTTGGATGGTTATTTAGAGGGCTTTACGGACGGCATAGAGGACCTCCTATTGACTCAATTGTAAGCAGACTTTTATTTACGTTTAATTTAGAGTTAGAATGCATTAAAAACAAATGTGTTCATGTCTCTCATAAAAATTGTGAATTATAGGCAAAAATTTAAAAAGTGCAGTTCCCCTTTTAAAAGCAAAATGACGTCTTGTGAGTGATGCATCATGTTTGTGTGTTTGTTCCTGCAGTTTTCTGGCCTGTTTACCAGTATAGTTGTTCTAATTGTTCTGCTGCTGATTGGACCGCTGTTCCACTTCCTACCAAAGGTGTGTTTATTATTTTACTGTATGTACAGTATCACAGGTGAAGGGGGAGAAGAGACAAAGACAAAGAAAATAAAAGTCCACTCACCTCATTGTGCATGTTTGTCCATAGGCAGTCCTGGCATGCATCAACGTGACCAGCCTGAGGCAGATGTTCTTACAGTTTCAGGACTTACCAGAGCTGTGGAGAATCAGCAAGATTGACTTTGTAAGGCTTTTTTGGAGGGTGAAGGACTATAAGTTATTGAATCTATTTTGGAATGTTGTCCCCAGGCGCAATAAGACTGCAGTGTGCAGAGGGAATGAAGATGGTAATTAATTCCCTAGTTGCCATTCCATCAAAAACTGATCTCAAAAGCACAACTAATTGGAGTTTTTAAAACTTTATGTGGTCAGCTGACTGCTTACCATACTTCCAGAAACCTTTGCACATTAGCATTATTCTTGCAAAGGCCATGAGCCAGTAGAACACCCACTTCCAACATGTGCATTGATATTTGATTTTTGTTTTATTTCATGCAGATGGTTTGGGTGGTAACATGGCTGTCTGTAGTGGTTCTCAATGTGGATCTTGGTTTAGCCATCGGGGTGGTGTTCTCAATGATGACTGTCATCTGTCGCACACAAAGGTAATTTTTTTATTACATTTTTTTACCTACAGATATCCTGCTATATATATACCTTTTTAATGATAGGATAGAACATACTTTTATTCATCCCACCATGTGGAAATTACGTGGTTGCAGTGCAGATTCAAAAAGTCCACAAAAAATAATTAAAGGGGAATTGCACTTTCTTTGGACTTTTGCCTATCGTTCACAATCCTTATGAGAGACAAGAAGACAAAAAGGTTTTTTTTTTGCATTCTAATTTGGAGGTACCGAACCCCACCAGTTTCATATGCGCATTCACCGAACCCTTCTTTAGTGAAAAATAAAATGTAGGGTTTTTTTCAAATTCAAGACAAAGTTATATGTTTTTGGTAACACTTTAGTATGGGGAACATATTCTAAGTAACAAAGACTTAATTTAGAGTTTTTTGGACACTAGGGGAACATATTCTAAGTAACAAAGACTTTTAATTTAGAGTTATTTGGTTAGGGTTAGGGTTAGAGGGTTAGGGTTAGATTGTTAGGGTTATAATAAGGCCATGCCGAATAAGGCATTAATAAGTACTTAATAATGACTAGTTAAGAGCCAATATGTTACTAATTTGCATGTTAATAAGCAACTAATTAATGGTGAATATGTTCCCCATACTAAAGTGTTACCATGTTTTTTTACTGGTGCACAAAATGAACCGTGCATGAACATCACCTTGTCCAAAGAACAAAACCAACACAGTGCATAAACTCACAACAAATTACACACCTGCAAAACAGTCTGACTTCTGCTGTTGCCGTATCCATAATACGAAGATAGGGAGAAGTTTTTATTTACACGATGAGTCGGGTGTGTCTTGACCTTCGCCGAACCCCTGAGCCCGACTCACCGAACCCCTAGGGTTCGATCAAACCCAGGTTAAGAACCACTGTTCTAGATGGTTAACAATGCAGCTATAAAGAGCAATCTATTATGTCTCTAAATCACTTTAAGAATGCATCTAAAAACCTCTAACAATACTTCATTTATGATCCATAACCTTAAAACGATTTAAATATTTATCGCGATTAATCGCATTTTTGTTCATAGTTAACTCAAAATTAATCGCATATTGGTATAATTTTTCATCATTAATAAGTGTACCCTAGACAGATAATTTTCAGGGGGGGCTATCCCAGCTGTAATTTGCGATATTTCTACCAGAATAAATACTTTTGATATTCTGTACATTGCATGTTGTACACGTTAATGGTCTTCATATTGCTTCAGGACAATGTTTTAACCTTTTCTATTGATTAATAAAATGTAATATTGAGCCTGCTTACATTCTGTAATTGAGGACTCGACCAGAACATGTTAGAAAAGTTTTTACACAATATTTCAGCCAGCCAGAAAAATCCCCCCCAAACCCACCCACCCTCACATTGCTCAACTGATGTACGAGCATTTTTTTTAATGCAAATATCACAGAATTACATTACAAAACATCTCTGACAAAGCATGATCGTATTGTAAGACCTTTTTTTCACTTGCTTCTCATTGCTGGGAGCTTTTTTTCTCATTAAAAGCCGCCAGTGTCATCTTAAATTGTGAAGATCGCTGTTCACGGGTATATCGCGAATATAAAAAAGTACGTCTAAAGAGCTGCCTCCGCTCCAGACAGCCCCGTGCATATGGCTTACGTCATCACATCGGTTTCGGGAGCACTGTGATTAAAGTATGTATTTTTCCGTCCAAATTTTCGGTGCATCATTAGTAAATAGTGCGCAAATAATAAACTATTTAAGCCATTCCTACTGTAACTACCTGCTGGTGTTAATATTTATGTTAGTGTGTTATGATGTGGCGGCTAATATGAAGCCGTACATTAAGGATAAACCCAAAATGTAGTTAAACCGGATGTATAACGTAGCGCTTTTATTTTGAAGCCGGAAAAGTGTGTGATTCTTTTGAGAAAGTGTCTTTATATGTTTTATTGTCGGATCGGCTGTTGGCAATAAATAAAAGTCTCCTTTTGACATCCTGCCGACCGTCTTTCATTTCTGTTGAGCTTTTATGTCATCTTACTTACTAAAGCAGTCACAGTAACAATCTAAATGTTATGTTATCACTCCACCTTAACCGTACTTTGAACACAGAAGTGAAGCACCACCCACCTCTTTCGATATGCGCAGCAGGCGTTTGCTGCAGTGATTTTGCGTCTTCTCACGGCGAAAATAGTCTTTTCTTGTCGGGAGAACAACTTGCCATTAACCTGACTCTCGCCAGATCCTTGTAGTTCGTTGAGCTCCACACATTGATCTGGGAGTTCTCAATAGGAGATGTATTTCAGACGACGGGGCCTTGTAAAAAGATCATTGTATGTGATTGGATAAACCACTTGTCCGTTATCTTGAATGACGTGCTACTTCAACCACTCACATCGAAATCAACCAGTGACGCTAATGAGAACGACGCCGGGAAATCCAAACTCAATTCCTTCAAAACCGTTCTCTGTTCAACTTTTAAAGAATTAATATCCGATAGATTCAACAAAATCGGATCGGTTCGCAGCCGAGTGTGAAGCGACTGGGATGAGAATCAGCACCTCCAAGTCCGAGTCCATGGTTCTCGCCCGGAAAAGGGTGGAGTGCCATCTCCGGGTTGGGGAGGAGATCTTGCCCCAAGTGGAGGAGTTCAAGTACCTCGGAGTCTTGTTCACGAGTGAGGGAAGAGTGGATCGTGAGATCGACAGGCGGATCGGTGCGGCGTCTTCAGTAATGCGGACGCTGTATCGATCCGTTGTGGTGAAGAAGGAGCTGAGCCGGAAGGCAAAGCTCTCAATTTACCGGTCGATCTACGTTCCCATCCTCACCTATGGTCATGAGCTTTGGGTTATGACCGAAAGAACAAGATCACGGGTACAAGTGGCCGAAATGAGTTTCCTCCGCCGGGTGGCGGGGCTCTCCCTTAGAGATAGGGTGAGAAGCTCTGCCATCCGGGGGGAGCTCAAAGTAAAGCCGCTGCTCCTCCACATCGAGAGGAGCCAGATGAGGTGGTTCGGGCATCTGGTCAGGATGCCACCCGAACGCCTCCCTAGGGAGGTGTTTAGGGCACGTCCGACCGGTAGGAGGCCGCGGGGAAGACCCAGGACACGTTGGGAAGACTATGTCTCCCGGCTGGCCTGGGAATGCCTCGGGGTCCCACAGGAAGAGCTGGACGAAGTGGCTGGGGAGAGGGAAGTCTGGGCTTCCCTGCTTAGGCTGCTGCCCCCGCGACCCGACCTCGGATAAGCGGAAGAAAATGGATGGATGGATTCGACAAAACAGTTGCAATAGCAGAATCAATGTCAGCACGCGACGCAGAGAGGGCTGCGTGCCGCCATTGTTGTTTGAATCAAACAGTCACTTCGGCGCTACGTCACATCTATGAAATCCCGCCCGGTGATCCTGATTGGTTCATTATTTTTTGCTATCTGAAAGGAGTTTGCAACGCCTTCGAGCCCAGACCCTTGTGTGGAGCTCAGCGAACTACAAGGGTCTGGCGAGAGTCAGGTTAACTTGCCATGACTTTGAACCTGATATTTCCATAAGGTACACTTTCCCTAGTCCATTTCTGCTCGCTTGTGGCTTATCTGTAGCAAGTGAACTGCAGCCAAGTTCACCCGGTACGGCGTGGCCCCGAGTGTCAAAAAGGAAGTGTTCGCATTAATTGCCCGATAAAAAAATGTGTGCCGTTATTTAAATTTAAATTTAAATTTAAATTTAAATAATAAATTGATAGCTAACGCATTATTATTGTGTTAACTTTGGCAGCCCTAGTAGAAACACATCGCCTTGCGATGGCAGGCTACGGCTACGTGCTGCATGTATCGTGATAAATATTACAGTGACTTACTTGATGTACAGTTGTCTGTTGTCTGTTTGGTCAAGCTGGCCGGAGACGTATTTTACTAGTTGATTTTGGGTAATCACACCATTTATTTCAGCATAGCTTGGCTCCAATTTCCACATTTACACCAGTAGGGACACACATTTGTTGCCGGAAGTCGGAAGTGTGTTGCTATGGAAACAGAATTAAATGTGCTGAGGAAATAAGTTTCGGTAATGCTTAAAAATGCCAAAATATGGTAAGAATTGTGCACATTGTTATGAACGTGTTCGTTACCACATTATATATATATATATATATATATATATATATATATATATATATATATATATATATATATATATATACTTGCAGTGTGTATAGGCTCCAACACCCCCCGCTACCCCGAGAGGGACAAGCGGTAGAAAATTGATGGATGTTGTATATAAAATGTTGATGAAGGATTTTTGAATTTTTTTTAGAGGGCTTTGAAGGCTACAATGGTGACTCCCATTAGCCGCTTTTTGCAGGCATTTTTTTAATCACTTTTAGAACCCTAAAAAAAAGACATATGTGTTCTTGTCTCCCATAATGATTGTGTAAACAAATCCCCCCAGAAATTGCAGTTGCTTTTTAAATGTAGCATACAAGCTACGAAAGTGCCACCCCTCGTCGTGCAGTACAGAAGGGGTTTAAAACCAAAAGGTACAAACACATGAAAACAAGAGGGAAACATTAAAGAACACAAAAGAGGATATACAATAGCACAGAGCTGGTGCAACCACCTGCCACTTCTGGCTCCATTTCAAAGTAAAACGCAAAAAAAAACTAAAAATGAGTAATAAACAATACGTGTTGCGTACGTACGATTGCATGATAAATAATAAAACCTCAGCCGTGCCATCTTGAAAAAAAAATAAACAAGTAGCCTTCTCTAATGAAAATGTCAATACTCCTTTATTGCAAAAAATGTACAAAACATTTTATCATCGATCAATCAATCAATCAATCAATGTTTATTTATATAGCCTGTTTATTTATATAGCCCTAAATCACAAGTGTCTCAAAGGGCTGCACAGGCCACAACGACATCCTCGGTACAGAGCCCACATAAGGGCAAGGAAAAACTCACCCCAGTGGGATGTCGATAGTAGTCGATGTTTGAATTATTTACAGCAAATTAAGTGCTTTTACACTCAAAGTCTCAAAGTTAAGTCCAGCTATTCAATCTGATGAGATTCAATATGTAAGATGGATTGAAAACTGCGCAACTACGGCCTCAAAGATAAACATACTGTTAAATGATTACTAGCTGGTTAGTGGTTTCACACAAAAACATACAGCATAACTGATTGAGATCAAACTTTGCAAAGATCTGGCACAAGAGAAAAAAAAAAGAGGCTAGTCAGATATAATACTGAATGTCATTGAAGTAATGTTTACACATGCAGAAGTTGATGCAGCTTAGAACTTATGAAATTGTTTAAATATACCTGATGTTGTGGCTGATGAGTCAAAGGTCACGTCATTTCTGGTTCCTTCATCAGGGCTGGATGTTCTGTGCTTGGTCGGGCCAGTAACACAGAAATTTACAGACCTGTGGAGAATCACAGTAAGGTGGGAGTGTGACACACCACTTCACATCTTCAGCAGAAACCCAAATCCAGACTCTAAAAATGACTTTAAATGGCATCAATTCAAAGACTGTATAATTATTTGAGAAGTTAGATGAGATTTTGTGTTTCTTTTCCAGTGCTATGAGGTGCCAGGGATAAAGATCCTGACATACAATGGGCCTATTTACTACGGAAACCGTAGCTTTTTCAAGGAGGAGATGAGCAAGTTGTTGGGCCTGACGCCAGAAAAGATCCGCAGTCGAGAAAAGGAGAGAAAAGCTCTGGAGAAGCGTGAAAGACAGACCATCGTCAACACAGTGGTACGACTGCTGCGCTCATTAAATGTCACAGTCAAAAATGTTGTTCAAATAATATATATTTTTTGTATTCTTCAGGAGAGAGGCATAGAAAACGCATGTTTTTCTTCAGAAAATGAGTTCTTTAAATCGGGTAGGTTTATGACGTACGGTAGTTGCCTGCATTATTCCTCCGTTGCTGGGTTGCATATGACGTCATGTCCGTTTTTCTTCTTCGCGGCTTAATTCACATGATGGTCAAGCAGATTGAGCGTAGCATTAAAACAAGTGAAAGTGAGTGTAGAGTTTGAGCAGAAAATGCCGTATTACTGTTCTGTTCTTGGGTGTTCCAGTCGTTATAATAGAGATATAGGAAAGAGCTTTCATAGAGTCCCGGAAAAAGTGGTTCATAACGGCAATAAAGTCAGGGAAAAAACAAAAGTGTGTCAAATAAAATAGTTCTTAAAAATATCACTTTCATCATCTTGTGAAATACAATCGGACCGCTTGCGTCTGTAGCGATCACTTTATAAAATGTTTGTTTGAACATTTGATTTGTTTAAGAAACTTTCTGTGATGCAATCGAGTTTATTGTCTACTATATTAGTAGTGTTAAAGAGCAGAACTAAACATAAAAAGCCCAAGTGATTTGCATTAATTTGTATTGTTTTGTGAATGCTATGACTAAATATAACTACAAGGACCTGCGTGTGCAAATAAACTAGCGTCATGTTAAGTCCTAATAATAAATATTTTGATTGTTGGTCCAATCCACCGTATTTTTGTTGGCAATTTTCATAACAGAAACTAAAAGCTTATTGTGGAAGTCGCTTCCTAGCGGTCCCACTGACAGACACGGCACCAGAGCCAAGCGTGCAGGTTTAACAAGGTTTTAATGATATTCATCAACAAAAGTTCTCTCTCCTAACAGAATGTGGCTTTTCAGTCCCATCCGTATCCTCTCTCCCCCTCTGCTTACTGTTAAAGACAACAGATGATTAGATTAACACGTACCACCTGTGAAATCTAATCACCTGCCAGCTGTGTCTCGCCGTCAGCACATACCACGCCCCCGTCTGATGGTGCTCTGTCTTCAGCACCATGGACAGAGGCGGTGACCTTTGCTCCTGCAGGCGCGCTGATCACACTCTCCCCCCATACTTATGTTGTTGTGCAGGAAAGCAAAGTGCTTTTTTTAGAAATGGATGGCCACATTATAGCATCATTGGTGCTATTTGTTACATTGAAATAATATCCTTAATAGTATTAATAAACCAGATGAATAAATCTATCGTAGGCTCAACAGCATATACAGAATCTTGATATCGCCAGCAAACATTGCTGAACAACAGGTACATCTATAGCTCAATAATTAGACACATATAAACGTCACACCATGAAAACAACTGCAGACATAAATTGTAGATGAAACTAATATTTGTAGCTGGAAATGAACTGCAAATAAACTTATCTTTTTTTATATTAGCATCACGATCACAGCAACACGGCACTTGTTAAGTCAATCAAGTACGTTGTATTGATACACGAATAATTCCAACATTGTCTTTCACGGATAAATGTTTAATTTGTGGACCCCTCCGTGATGTGTTTCCAATCTTTATGTGTGTCGCAGAAAGGGAGGTCAAGGCAAGCAGTAAAGTCTTGATTATGATGATATTTAAAAAAATATTTTTCTTAAGAGTCTATAAATCCACTCCATCCCATTTTAAATATTTTTTCATGATTGCTTATATATTTGCCTCCAAACCTTCAAAAATATGCCCAAATCTGCACTGATGCAGTTACAGGACTCGAGACCATCGCCTGGAACCCGGAAGTGCTTCTATGTCACGTGATTGCAACTCAGCAATATAAACCAATAAATAAGTTGTGTCAAACATTTCGGCATTAAAAAAAACAAAAACAAATCCAAACTTTTAATACAGCATAATGCACGTTTACTTAATGTACTCCAGTGACTAATACCGTAAGTGTATGTTGTCATTTTGAATGTCTATTTAGAAACCCTAACCCTTTAAATAAAAGACTATTTTATGTTCAAATGTTCAAAAGACTATTTATGTTCAAATGTTTTGATTACATTTCATTGTTATGACAGAGATGATTCCACTGGAAAGTTAACTGTAGATTGTCTTTGGATATCTGCAGAAACATCTGAGAGTGAAGTCCAGGCAGTTCTAATTGACTGCAGCAGTGTGGTATTTGTTGATGTTGCCGGAGCAAGACTCTTTACTCAGGTTTGTGTGCAGAAGTTACAGTATTTTACAAAAAATAAGTACACCCCTCACATTATTGCAACCCTTTTTTACTGTACATATTTATCAAGGGATAGTACTATGCCAATTAAAATAGGGTTATAATAATAAGAGAGCGCAGATCTCCACTAGGCCTAATAGAACAATTCCTAATCCAGACGGTGATCCGGTTCACCCTCAAAATCCAATCAGTTCCTTATTCTATTTCTGACATTTCCTGAAAAGTTGAGTTGAAAAGCGCCCATAAAATTTCGAGCTATCTAACGTTGAATGAAATAAAAAGAGTGAAGCTTCTTGTGAATAGGGGCGGGGCCTTAAGCATACACACAGAAGCTGAAGCTCATAAGGTAATGTAGTAGAAATGATCTGACTCAGTCCCTTTGATTGATTGATTGATTGAGACTTTTATTAGTAGGTTGCACAGTGAAGTACATATTCCGTACAATTGACCACTAAATGGTAACACCCGAATACGTTTTTCAACTTGTTTAAGTCGGGGTCCATGATACAGATATATACTATCATATATACTATCATCATAATACAGTCATCACACAAGATAATCATCAGGGTGTTATTATTGTTATTTACAATTCGGGGTGGGGGGGGGGGTTAGGTTTGGTTGTTATCATCAGTCATCAACAATTGAGAACAGAGAAATGGATATTGAAACAGTGTAGGTCTGACTTGGTAGGATATGTACAGCAAGTAGTGGACAGAGAGAGAGAGAGAGAGATCAGAAGGCATAAGAAAAATATCTGCATTTGATTGTTTACATTTGATTATTAACAACAATCCGGGGAGGGTGTTATTTTAGGGTTGAAGTTGCCTGGAGGTGTACTTTTATTGTGGTTTTGAAGGAGGATAGAGATGCCCTTTCTTTTATACATGTTGGGAGCGCATTCCACATTGATGTGGCATAGAAAGAGAATGAGTTAAGACCTTTGTTAGATCGGAATCTGGGTTTAACGTGGTTAGTGGAGCTCCCCCTGGTGTTGTGGTTATGGCGGTCATTTACGTTAAGGAAGTAGTTTGACATGTACTTCGGTATCAGGGAGGTGTAGCGGATTTTATAGACTAGGCTCAGTGCAAGTTGTTTTACTCTGTCCTCCACCCTGAGCCAGCCCGCTTTGGAGAAGTGGGTAGGAGTGAGGTGTGATCTGGCGTGCTAGGGTACCAGGAGGTGCATGCGTAATCGAAAAAGGGTTGAACGAGAGTTCCCGCCAGAATCTTCATGGTGCTTTTGTTGACCAGAGAGGAGATTCTATAGAGAAATCTCGTTCGTTGGTTGACCTTTTTGATTACCTTGGTTGCCATTTTATCACAGGAAAGATTAGCCTCTAGAATGGAACCTAGGTAGGTGACCTCATCCTTCCTGGTGATAACAATGTCACCCACTTTTATAGTGAAGTCATTGACTTTCTTAAGGTTTATACTCAGTGGCCTAGTACCTACTCAGTGGCCTAGTGGTTAGAGTGTCCACCCTGAGATCGGTAGGTTGTGAGTTCAAACCCCGGCCGGGTCATACCAAAGACTATAAAAATGGGACTCATTACTTCCCTGCTTGGCACTCAGCATCAAGGGTTGGAATTGGGGGTTAAATCACCAAAAATGATTCCCGGGCGCGGCACCGCTGCTGCTCACTGCTCCCCTCACCTCCCAGGGGGTGAACAAGGGGATGGGTCAAATGCAGAGGACAAATTTCACCACACCTAGTGTGTGTGTGTCTGACAATCATTGGTACTTTAACTTATGTGGGACCCAAACAGGAAGGATTCTGTTTTACACAAGTGTATGGATAGCTTGTTGTCAGCAAGCCAGGTGCAAGCCAGGTGTAATCACTTGTTTCTTATCCCATTTCTGGCATTTCCTAAATGCTAAAAGAGTCCTATTACGCAAAACCAACTTTCCACTGCGCATGCATTTGTGTATTTGGAATCCCCATAAGTCCCAACAATTTCAAATTTCAAACCATGGAGGCATTGCGGAGGTATTTATAAAAAAATGTTGCTTTCTTTCAAACTTGTTCCAAATGAGCCTTTTGGAATTCAAGGCTTAAGTGATTTATTTTGCCTTAATTATGTCAGCAAACATTTCCATATATGGTAGCGGTTTACCCGGAGAGCCTTGCGCGAGTCCGACATTTTTATTCAGTTTAGTCCAAAGTTGTAGTCAATAAGTTCCATCTTTTTCGCTGTCCTTTTGTTTTGAGGCAGACTGTCTCGTACACGCACATGCATGCTAAAATACTTCAAGGTTGTCAATTAAAAAAAAAAGTAGTCTATAGTTCAAAATGATATCTGTCCGTAGCTTGATGAGGAACCGTTCAAAACAGCAACTTAGCTGACGAGGTGGAGGCACAGTCGAAGGGGGCTTGGCCTAGAGGAGGGCGTCAGCTTGTAAATAAGACCGCCCACAAAACGACCCATCTTGAAGACAGAGAGACAGAGAGTGGTAACACATAATCTATGCAAAATGTTGACCAAAGCACCACCATTATATGTTATGTAGACCCGGGGTACTTAACCTTTTTTGACTTTAGGGCCCAACTTTTTCACTACGGAGGGGCCCGAGGCCCAATCAAATACTAACATTGAATTTATAATCGTAATCTTCATTTTAATCGTATTAAACAAATCTTAGACTTAGAACAGGCTGATTTAAAAAAAAAAAAAAAAAGTACCGGCACTAACCAAATAAGAAGGGACTCAAAAATCAATCAATCCAAAAATCAATTAACATACAGTTATGTTGGGCTAATGTAGATAAACTAATTTGATCATGAATATGTTTCTTAACTAAACTGCCAATTAATTAAAGTGCAAATGAAAATACAGCTTCACCACTTTAGTCATAATTTTTGTGCCTTTAGTACAAAACGTCTCAATGACTTTAGCTCCAGACTTCTTCTGTTTGTTTGACATTGTCGTTACTGCCACACATTGTGTAAAAGTCAATTACAAGTGAGTACTGCTGTGGTCCATACAGA
The DNA here is from genome assembly GCF_033978685.3 of Nerophis lumbriciformis. Classification (NCBI taxonomy): domain Eukaryota; kingdom Metazoa; phylum Chordata; class Actinopteri; order Syngnathiformes; family Syngnathidae; genus Nerophis; species Nerophis lumbriciformis. The sequence goes on from NC_084548.2 coordinate 52,557,596, forward strand.
CCACAGCTGAGAAAGAGATATTTTTTGCGGCCCTTTAGGGGTCGCTCGCGGCCCTGCAATGGACTCCTAGCTCTATGGTTAACAAACACTGATGTAGACCACAAGGAAGTGTTTTGAATGTAGAAAAAATGTATAATATGAGTCTTTTAAATGAAAATCTGCCCATCACGTTTTGAGTTATCCATAAGGGAATAAAAGAAGCACAGTGAACTCTTGTCAGTCATCCAAGGTGTTTGTCTTTGCAGAGCAGCAAGCAAACACACAGAAATGTAAACGTAAGGTGACGTAGTAGAAATTATCCAAATCAGACCCCAACTCTAATCAGACGTTTCATGAAAATCTGTCTACAACTTTTTAAGTTATATTACCACCTAGCTAGCTAACTAAATGTCTCAACACCGCCATTTTTATCTAGATAGCTGGCAACATGAGTACAGGGATGATTGCCTTAGAGTCAAGCATGTTGGGGTTGTGTCATGGTCTGAGGCTGCATGAGTGCTCCTGACATTGGGCAGCTGTGGTTCTTTCATGTGAATGAATCTATGAAATACTTGAAATGTGTGGGGTGAGGTGAATCCTGCCAACTTGGTTGTTTCTTGGTTCTTATTGCAGATGTGCATCGAATGCCAGAAAGTTGGAGTTCACGTGTACATGTCCAACTGTAATGGTAAGCCCTTTGACTGTGTATTGTTATTATTGTAATGTGTTGTTTGCATTAGTTATTTATTGTTTCAATGTATCCCAAATAGTAGCTGTCATATCATAGTTGGTACCATGTGTGTGTTTGTCTGCATGCATACGACAGGATCACTTGTGGTCTCTGTTCCCTCAGAGAGCGTTCTAAAAATCCTCACATCAAGCGGCCTCATGAACCACATGAAGCCTCAGCATATTTTTGTGACTGTACACGATGCGGTCATGTACATCCAGCAGCAGAAGGTAGGCCCGACAGCACCGGATATGATGCACATGTTGGATTTATAGGCTAGTGTTAAATAATAATGCTATTATTGTTGTAGGAAAAACATCCTGATAACACCACAACTGTTTGGGTGTGAGACAGGTGCCCAGTGATGAGAAGTCATCAACCAAGTATTTGGGACCCAAATATTCTATTTGGTTATTCCTCAGAGATTGCAATGTGTACTTGTGTTTCCAAGATGCAGTAGCCTGTTGTAGCATTATCGAGGCTTTACAGCAGGGGTCCCCAAACTACGGCCCGCGGGCCGGATCCGGCCCCCCAGCATCCAAAATCCGGCCCACGGGAAGTCCCAAGTAAAAAAAAAAGTGTTTTTTTTATTTGTATTTTTTTATTTTTTATTTTTATTTTTTTAAATCTTTCCTTTCTAATCCATTTTCTACCGCTTGTTACTCTTGGTATCTCCTAGCCGCTCAGGCAAATCATAATGTCTAAAAATGAATTTTCCCATCGATAACGTGACAATGTTAAATGTTGATGAACATCAATGTTAATTGATGTTAAATGACAAAACGGATTATAAACTAATTAATGCTTTAAAATGTAATATCGGAAATGATCAGTATCGTTTTTTTTTTTTTATCGGTATCAGGTTTTTGTTGTTTTTAAAAAATTTTTTTTATTAAATCAACATAAAAAACACAAGATACACTTACAATTAGTGCACCAACCCAAAAAACCTCCCTCCCCCATTTACACTCATTCACATTCATTCACACAAAAGGGTTGTTTCCTTCTGTTATTAATATTCTGGTTCCTACATTATATATCAATATATATCAATACAGTCTGCAAGGGATACAGTCCGTAAGCACACATGATTGTGCGTGCTGCTGGTCCACTAATAGTACTAACCTTTAACAGTTAATTTTACTCATTTTCATTAATTGCTAGTTTCTATGTAACTGTTTTTATATTGTTTAACTTTTTTTTTTATTCAAGAAAATGTTTTTAATTTACTTATTTTATTGTATTAATTTAAAAAAAAAAAGGATCTTATCTTCACCATACCTGGTTGTCCAAATTAGGCATAATAATGTGTTAATTCCACGACTGTATATATCGGTATCGGTAATTAAAGAGTTGGACAATATCGGAATATCGGATATCGGCAAAAAGCCATTATCGGACATCCCTGATTTTATATATATATATATATATATATATATATATATATATATATATATATATACACACACACACACACACACACACACACACACACACAGCCTGGCCCCCGGCCAATTTTTTTTAACCCAATGCGGCCCGCGAGTCAAAAAGTTTGGGGACCCCTGCTTTGCAGTGTGTTACCCCTTTTTATGCATGGTATGGTTTATTTGTTTCAGACCTTAAGGAACATCACGTGGTTACGTTTGCACAGTTCGACATGCCCGAAAAGGAATAGGAAGAAGCTGAGTGTATTTAACCCCACTTTTTTTCTTTTACTTATAGTTCACGCACACCATATCTTCTACAGTACGTACAATATTTAGTCTGCTTGCATTTTGTTTACTTCCTGTGTGAAAGGAAGGGAATGTGTGGAAATGTAAGCATACTGTCATATTTGCTGGAATTTTTGAAGAGAATATTATTTGATTGCAATGCAGAGATAAATATGCTGAGAAGTGCACTGTACCCTATTTATAAATGTTTAATGTGTTCATGGCATGCCATCCAATACCTTTTGGTATTTGTCTGCAGCTGTCCCAGTGGCTGTTTTAGTATTACAGATATTTCTATTTAAGTTTTGTAAATCTAGACTTTATTAAAAGAGAGAGCAAAAGAGATAGAGAGTGAAAGATGTCTGCTGTTTGTTACTTTTCATTACAGTTCTGTAAAGGGTGGAATGTGAGGCATGCTGGACTAAAATGTGAAGATGAGTACAGTCTGTGTTCTATGGGCTACAAGAGACCACTGCATTGCGATGTATTAAACACAGGCTTTAAAGGGGAATGACACTCTTTTTTAGGAATGTTGACTATCATTCACAATCACTATGACAACATATGTCTTTTTTTTTTAAGTTCCTAAAGATTATTAAAAAAAAACGCTTGCAAAATGCAACTAATGGTAGTCACCGTTGTAGCCTTCAAAGCCCTCTAAAACAACTTCAAAACACTCCATCAACGTTTTATATGCACACTGCAAGTATATATTTATAATGTAATAACTTTGGTCATTTTAATCATTGCTGGAACGTCTTTCTTCCCTTTTATTTCTGTTTCCATTTTGAATTCTGGCAGCAGATGTGTGTTCCTACTTTCGGTTGTAATAATGGCAGACTTGGTAATAGACAACAAAGACGACTATTTTTGGACAAATGAGGATTCACAACCTTATCTTTTTGAAGCTGAATGTACAGAAGCCAGCAAATAGGAGAGGCTGAAATGTTGGAGCGGACGGAATGCAAGAGAGTGAGGTCGGCGTGACTTGCGGGTATAAAGGCCATAAATAAATAAAAACTTGTGTCTTCTTGTCTCTCATCTCTCATCAGGATTGTGAACGATAGGCAAAATTAAAAATAAAAGTTCCCCTTTAAATAACAACTGTCAGACTGTTCTGACACAATATCCGGAAAGCTCTCAACAAAAATACAGAACCTATGGCTTTTATTCAAGAAAAAGTTGACTTGATCACCAAAAATGATTCCCGGGCGCGGCCACCGCTGCTGCCCACTGCTCCCCTCACCTCCCAGGGGGTGATCAAGGGTGATGGGTCAAATGCAGAGAATAATTTCGCCACACCTAGTGTGTGTGTGACAATCATTGGTACTTTAACTTTAACTTTAACTTTTAACTTTATTGCCACTCTGTTGCCCTCTAGTGTCCAGAAAAGGTACTTCTCATCCACCTTGTTACCTTGACTTGATAGCATTACATGCAGCCCAAGTTTGAAACCAGGAGAGAAAAAGACAACAATCTCATTAATTATGTTTTGCTTGATGTTACATAGCCAAGTAATTTATTTTCTGTGCATATTTTAAAGAGGCCTCGAGACACTTTACCCCTTCGGGGGTTCTTATTAAAGCTCAAGGAGTGAGTGCTTATTTGGCTGGAAGTAGGCCTCTCCTATTTGATGATGGTACACAATTAAGGCTCTGGCCAACTATTTACTAAGCAGATCATACACGAGACCTACTAACACACATGCTTCTAGTCAAACATTGTAGGACGATTGGTGGTCGACAACTCGACAGACATTAGGGCCCATTATATGTGAATCCACCGAAATGTGCTTCTATTTTTCTGTGAAAGACACCACATTAAACCCTCCAGTTAGAGCCTCATTGAAATGTACCAGGCATTTTAATGTGCTTTACAAAACCTCCACCAACTTTAGGATGGTTAGCGCCAAAAATATGTTCTTCCCACCTTGAGGGGACTGACTCGCACAATTATTTTTGAACTTAATGACAATATAAAATTACGAAATATCCGGAACACAACATACCAAAGCTACCAAGTCACACACATTTCAGTCTAATAACATGTTTGCAAACTCCAACTGACTTGAGAATGTGTTGTCTAATGGCGTCAGTTTGAAAAGGCAGCATAATCATTCACATGACGGATAAGCGGTAGAAAATTGGATGGATGGACTTAAGAGTCATGAATACAGTAGTCAGTACATTGTCCCTGGAATTAAATTACATGGACATAATCAGACATACAATTAAAAAGACCAATATACAGTACTGTCTCAATGCACCATCAATATCCATGGCTCTTTGGAAATGAAATAGGCCAGTGTTTTGTTTTTTTTAACCATACATACATATATACACACACACATATATATATATATATATATATATATATATATATATATGTATACAGTCGTGGTCAAAAGTTGACAAAACGCTTGTAAAGAAAAATGTTATGGCTGTCTTGAGTTTCCAATCATTTCTACAACTCTTATTTTTTTGTGGTAGAGTGATTGGAGCACATACTTGTTGGTCAAAAAAAACATTCATGAAGTTTGGTTCTATTATGAATTTATTATGGGTCTACTGAAAATGTGACCAAATCTGCTGGGTCAAAAGTATACATACAGCAATGTTAATATTTGGTTACATGTCCCTTGGCAAGTTTCACTGCAATAAGGCGCTTTTGATAGCCATCCACATGCTTCCACAGCTTCTGGTTGAATTTTTGACCACTCCTCTTGACAAAATTAGTGCAGTTCAGCTAAATGTGTTGGTTTTCTGACATGGACTTGTTTCTTCAGCATTGTCCACACGTTTAAGTCAGGACTTTGGGAAGGCCATTTTAAAACTAATTCTAGCCTGATTTAGCCATTCCTTTACCACTTTTGACGTGTGTTTGGGGTCATTGTCCTGTTGTAACACCCAACTGCGCCCAAGACCCAACCTCCGGGCTGATGATTTTAGCTTGTCCTGAAGAATTTGGAGGTAATCCTCCTTTTTCATTGTCCCATTTACTCTCTGTAAATGCACCAGTTCCATTGGCCGCAAAACAGGCCCAGAGCATAATACGACCACCACCATGCTTGACAGTAGATGTGTGTTCCTGGGATTAAAGGCCTCACCTTTTCTCCTCCAAACATATTGCTGGGTATTGTGGCCAAACAGCTCAATTTTCGTTTCATCTGACATCACATGGACAAAGAGAAGAACTTCTGGAGGAAAGTTCTGTGGTCAGATGAACCAAAAAATGAGCTGTATGTTGCTGTATGTATACTTTTGACCCAGCAGATTTGGTCACATTTTCAGTAGACCCATAATAAATTCATAAAAGAACCAAACTTAATCTATCACAAAAAAAAAACAAGAGTTGTAGAAATGATTGGAAACTTAAGACAGCCATGGCATTATGTTCTTAACAAAAGGGATAAGTGGTAGAAAATGGATGGATGAATGGACAAGTGTATGTAAACTTTTGACCACGACTGTGTGTGTATATATATATATGTACAATTTATTTTATCTAAAGTCCAGTCAGGGTTTGTTTATAAATGTATATATCTGTGCTGCCTTTCAAGTAACCATCCAAGATTAAGGTAATGTAAAGTCAAAATAAATAATGTGATTAATCTGAGCATATACATGACTGATGCGATAATGTTTTTGATCAATCACATGAGATAAATCATTCATTTTGACGGCCGTAATTTATAAATATTTTTGGGTCTACCTCTTGACAGCGCCAAAGAAAGAGACTGAATGTCGTTTTTTATTAGAACTGATGGTTTATTTCCATTATATGATACAACATTTACAGATCATATCAAAACTACCAATCTCTACCAAGCACACTCAAACTGACTTGTGGAATGATGTAGAATTTGTCTCCATCTTGTGGCGTCACTTCAAAAAGGCAACATAGTCATAATTCACACAATTACAGTCAATTGCCACTGGAATTACATAACATTCACATTAACAGACTGAAAAACAAAAATCGATATAAATAGATAAAACAAACCTTTGGCCTAAATCATGACATTTCTCAATGCACCATCAATATATGGCATCCAGTTGTGTTTTTACTGGTTGATACAACCAACGATAGAGCTGGAAAGGAATGCCAGCACACACACACACACACACACACACACACACTTTTGTACATTTTGTCAAGTATATGACTCCTTAATAACATGTAAATGGAAGAGTTGTGTCAGTATATTTCAGAAACAGCAATAGAAGTAAGGCTCGAGGCAAAGTTTTCTCATGCAGTTCCTGAAAAAAACTAATTTCATTTCAGTTAAAGGGGCAGTTTGCAACTTGCTCAAAGTTACATTACTTAACTAAAAAATACAATAACACCACCAGCCCAAGTAAAAAGGCTTTTTATTTTCATTTTTATGGCTGTCACTTTAAGGTGTCACCTGCACACTCAATTCCACCTATTTGACTAATGAACATTATTATCACATCATTTATTCAGAAAGTATAAACAACAAATTAAGATAGAATACGATTAACCACAACATTTAAGAGTAAAAAAAATAACATTATGATTTGTACATTTTCAGATTGTGTTTGGTCTATTTTTAAACAAAGAAAACAATCTGAAGTTATCTTTATTTTTAGGTTATCGTGCCATGATTTTTTTACCTGTACGGCCCTCTTGGGAATAGATTTTCCTCCATGTGGCTTCTGAGGTAAAATGGTTTTGACACCCCTGCTCTAGATCTAACAGGGCATAAAGCAATACAATCTCAGTCAAGAGGGATCAAGTACTGCAACGACTTGCATGACTCATTCTCCGATTAAATATGGCTCATTAACTACAAACCCCGTTTCCATATGAGTTGGGAAATTGTGTTAGATGTAAATATAAACGGAGTACAATAATTTGCAAATCATTTTCAACCCATATTCAGTTGAATATGCTACAAAGACAACATATTTGATGTTCAAACTGATAAACATTTTTTTTTTGCAAATAATCATTAACTTTAGAATTTGATGCCAGCAACACGTGACAAAGAAGTTGGGAAAGGTGGCAATAAATACTGATAAAGTTGAGGAAAGCTCATCAAACACTTATTTGGAACACCCCACAGGTGAACAGGCAAATTGGGAACAGGTGGGTGCCATGATTGGGTATAAAAGTAGATTCCATGAAATGCTGTCATTCACAAACAAGGATGGGGCGAGGGTCACCACTTTGTCAACAAATGCGTGAGCAAATTGTTGAACAGTTTAAGAAAAACCTTTCTCAACCAGCTATTGCAAGGAATTTAGGGATTTCACCATCTGTGGTCCGTAATATCATCAAAGGGTTCAGAGAATCTGGAGAAATCACTGCACGTAAGCAGCTAAGCCCGTGACCTTCGATCCCTCAGGTTGTACTGCATCAACAAGCGACATCAGTGTTTAAAGGATATCACCACATGGGCTCAGGAACACTTCAGAAACCCACTGTCAGTAACTACAGTTGGTCTCTACATCTGTAAGTGCAAGTTAAAACTCTCCTATGCAAGGCGAAAACCGTTTATCAACAACACCCAGAAACGCGGTCGGCTTCGCTGGGCCTGAGCTCATCTAAGATGGACTGATACAAAGTGGAAAAGTGTTCTGTGGTCTGACAAGTCCACATTTCAAATTGTTTTTGGAAACTGTGGACGTCGTGTCCTCTGGACCAAAAAGGAAAAGAACCATCCGGATTGTTATAGGCGCAAAGTTGAAAAGCCAGCATCTGTGATGGTATGGGGGTGTATTAGTGCCCAAGCCATGGGTAACTTACACATCTGTGAAGGCGCCATTAATGCTGAAAGGTACATACAGGTTTTGGAGCAACATATGTTGCCATCCAAGCAACGTTACCATGGACGCCCCTGCTTATTTCAGCAAGACAATGCCAAGCCATGTGTTACATCAACGTGGCTTCATAGTAAAAGAGTGCGGGTACTAGACTGCCTGTAGTCCAGACCTGTCTCCCATTGAAAATGTGTAGCGCATTATGAAGCCTAAAATACCACAACGGAGACCCCCGGACTGTTGAACAACTTAAGCTGTACATCAAGCAAGAATGGTAAAGAATTCCACCTGAGAAGCTTAAAAAATGTGTCTCCTCAGTTCCCAAACATTTACTGAGTGTTGTTAAAAGGAAAGGCCATGTAGCACAGTGGTGAACATGCCCTTTCCCAACTACTTTGGCACATGTTGCAGCCATGAAATTCTAAGTTAATTATTATTTGCAAAAGAAATATAAAGTTTATGAGTTTTAACATCAAATATCTTGTCTTTGAAGTGCATTCAATTGTATATGGGTTGAAAAGGATTTGCAAATCATTGTATTCCGTTTATATTTACATCTAACACAATTTCCCAACTCATATGGAAACAGAGTTTGTAACAGGATCAAGTAGACGATATGGGTGCATTTTTAATTTTTTTATTTTATTCCAAGGTTTTCTGCTCTGCTCGCCTGCAGTATGCAAGGGATCATGGGAGATGTGGTTTATTTCTCAGACTGGCCCACTCAATAGCGCCAGAAAAAAACTACATTGACGAAAGTACTCTAGGTTCTTGTTTGATACCGTCCCATGCCACAGTATTATCACGAGGCGGCAATTGCTTGAATTCCGACATGTGACTTCTTCCCGGAAGTGAAAAGCAGCGGTGGTCAACCAAGCTAGGATGGCTGTTGTACAGCAAGCAGCGTGCAAACTATCTGACTTAAATCTTCCTGCAAAAAGCAGATATGAGCAAAGAAATCAAACTTTGCAATGGAATCTATCGCTATACTTTATGAAAAAAGATGTGTTGAGTGATATCAAGGATTATACGTTGGTCGCGTTCTCAGACATATCAAAGTATTGTGCTCCAGATGCCATTCTACACAACAAAACAGATGGAAACTTGGAAAAGCATGGAGGTCTACAACTTCTTTGTGTGGCTCGGTCAAGGAAATTGATATCAACTCTCCTGGATAAATATGCATCGTTTTTGCTCGAGTAAGGTTGCATTTCATGATTTAACTTTGTGCTGTTGCACAAGCCGTTGACAAGTAGCGTGTTTTTCCCCGTCTTTATTAAAATATTTCAATAACATTGTGTATGTGCTGAAAGATTCATTTATGGATGTTGCCTTTAGGTTTCGCTCACATTCACACTTTTATTTAGACAAGCCGAGTTGGTGCTTTTCCAAACACTCGTTGCAAACATGTCTTTAGGAAATACAAATAATATCAAGATAATAGTTGAATGGGAAACAGTAAACGTTGAAAGTATATCAAACAATCATTTAATGAAGTGATCACTGCAAACTCATCCATTCTTCGCGTGTGAGCTGCATACTTTTCTCGACGTTGTTTCGTAAAATCTTGCACACTTCCGCCCTTTCTGATTACCTCTCGAGGAACTCTGAAGAAACATTTATCCTTTTTGCGATTTGAACGATTCGTACACAAGCATAGGGCATTGTTTTCTTCCGAGAAAGGCTAAACGGTGCCTAGTACCCATTAAGAACACTACGCGTAATCATTGGGTGGGACGTGAGGTCAGTAACATCCCAGCAATACCGCAGTGTTTACAATACCGTTACATACCTGGTTCATAGTGATGTGAGAAATGCACCACAGCGATTGAGAAAATCTGTAATATGAAAATATATGTTTAATATACAAAATGCCAGTAAAGGTATGCTTGGTACAAAAAACTAACAAAAAACATTTGCTTAGATGTCTACTTTTTGTTGCGCATGACATGCAAACATTGGAACAATATCCCTCTTGCTATTCGGACGACTACCTCTTTAATTGAGTATCAAATCACGTCTTAAAACATATTTTTACTCTTTGGCTTTTAAACCAGCATGAAAGTTGTGTGATTTTAGTCTATTTTATTTTCTCTGATGTATTTTATGTATTTATTATTTTTATTGTTAAATGTTTTATATTACTGACTCTTCTAGTATGTATGTCTTAATTTATGTGCAGCAATTTGTGAAACTTTTATTGTTTTTTTTAAATGTGCTATATAAATAAAGTGGATTGGATGACAGGGACAAATATGAATATACTACTTTTCATTTACAGCCAATATATGTTACTTGAGGGTGACACTTAATGACAGTTTAATGGCTACTATTGTCCTTCCATCTGTTTTCTACCAATTGTCCCTCTTGGGGTCACAGGGGAGCTGGAGCCTATCCTAGTTGCATTCGGGCGGAAGGCGGGGTACACCCTAGACAAGTCTCCACCTCGTCACAGGGCCAACACAGATAGACAGACAACATTCACACACTAGGGCCAAATTAGTGTTGCCAATCAACCTATCCCCAGGTGCATGTCTTTGGAGGTAGGATTAAGCCAGAGTACTCAGAGGGAACCCACGCAGTCATAGGGAGAACATGCAAACTCCACACAGAAAGAGCCCGGGCATGGGGATCGAACCCAGGATCTTTTTTTATTGTGAGACACATTCACCACCATGCTGCCTTCGCTAATATTGTAATACACATAAATGTAAATGATTGTTTTGGAATATTTGTTGGGAAGTGGACTAGCATCACAGAGATTGTGGTGGATGCTGGAGGTTCCACATACAGTCATGAAATAAATCAACCCCTAGGTGGCACTATTAGTAAGGCAAGGGCTGTTCTTCCTATGTGGGCCTAATCGGCATCATGCCAAATTAAGAGGCAAGATGATGACCAGAGTAAACAGTGCATATTTACATATTAATACTGTTTTTCACTAGAAAATGTGGTTCAGGCAGTGAAAAAAAAGAAGATAGTCACCCGAGGAGCACTGTCTTCATTGAGTGGTCATGCATTTGAACCTGTTCTTGAAGTAGAAGACTTCATCGTGAATATGCTTTTCAACACTGCTTTGGGAGTATCGGAACTTTTCATAGGCCTTTTGTGAGTCTGTTCCATCGCTCCATGGCAGCTTGATCTTTGATGCGTGGTTTATAATGACATCACTGCAGGAGCCAATGTGAAGGGAGCCCAGGGCATCAATAAAGAACTCTGTGGGGGAGCAAAATTACATTTTTGTTGTGAAAAATCCTACCTTGCTTTTTTTTTCAAAAGTTTTATTTCTAGGTTTTCAATCTAAAGCAAATGTGTCATTCGTGAGTGCAATGTCTGTATTAAGTGTAAACACTTAATTAAGGACACATGCACAGTTGAGCTGTACTGTATTGTATGGGCACTCATTAAAAAAACAATTCCACCTGAGATTTGACTGCATCACAAGGCTGCTGTCTGTTTTGTGTGCAATTACCATATTTTTCTGACTATCAGGCACACCTGAATATAAGGCGCACTGTCAATGAGCAGGTCTATTTTCATACAAAAGGCACATAAGGCGCATTGAAGGGGTCATATTATCATTTCTACACTTCCTTGTGGTCTACATAGCATGTAATGGTGGTTCTTTGGTCAAAATGTTGCATAGATTATCTTTTCCAGACCATCTTTAAGCCGCTTTCTGACTGTCTCTTCAGGATGTGCCGTTTTTTGGACGGATCGTATTTACATTGCTCCACTACGACAGTCTTCTTCGCGTCATCGTTTGCTGTATTTCTAGCGCTTCCATAGTGACAGATATAACAACTGTACGCTACTTTATATTAGAAATTGCAACAGCGGAAGATGAATGCCCCACAATAAGACGATAGAGGAAAAAAAAGGAGCTTACTGACTACGGCCCGGATTACAATTGCAGACGCGCACATTTTCGGGACTTATGCAGATCCCAAATACACATCAGCAGGTACCAGAAGGTAAGAAAGTTAGGTTTTGCATACTATTGCAAAACAAAACGCCAGATAATATGTCTCCTAATAGGATCCATTTTGGGGTCCACCATATTAATACCCGTATGTTGAACAGTATGTCTGACTACGGTAGACGTATTGCTCCGCGTTCCATCAAGTCAGCGGCTTCATAGCGGACCAAAGTTGTACTAAAACATTTTGACAGATTTTTGACCGCCGTGTGTAATGTTCTATATTCTCAATTAAAAACATCAAACATCTTGCTTGCTTACGGGTGCTTGCTCGCGTCACTTATTGAACAGGGGTCAACAACTTCACGCAGGTGGTGTCAACCTGCAGCCCACATGTATCTCTTATGTGTGACTGCCATCCACTGGTCACACTTATCAATACGCCTTGTATCACATAAAATCAGTCAGTAATTAAAACTAGAATTAATACATACAAAAGGCGCACTATCGATGTTTAAGAAAGTGAAAGGATTTTAAGTGCGCCTTATAATTTGAAAAATACGATATGATACTGAATCAACAAATGTCTAACACTATCAATCACAACTGAGCATTTGGTGTAAAAGCAGAATGATTATTTGGTTAGATTATTGTACTACTTTAGTAATCCAAATATAAAACGACTCATTTTCAAGACCCTTTTTTATTTTTATTTTTTGTAAGACAAAATCAAAACAAACTTTTTTCAAATCATTTTTTAAATGTAAGTGAAGTGAAGTGAATTATATTTATGTAGCGCTTTTTCTCTAGAGACTCGAAGCGCTTTACATAGTAAAACCCATTATCTACATCTTTTTGAATAACCATCTGATAGATTCAATAAAAATATATGATAGGTGTTTGACCACTCAGCTTCATTGATTAATATGACCTTAAAATTAGCATCATAACTTCTCGTCAATTGTTTGCTAAGTTACAGTTTTCAATATAAAGCAAGTAAAGTCACTGTAAGTCATTACATTTGATCAAACATATAAAGAATACACTCAATGAACTGACTCATATTAGGCAAAGTTGTTTGGCACCACCTATTGCTTTGCATGAATAAATGCCTATACCCCAAATATAAAATAATAATCTTTTTCATACAAGGAAAAAAAATTATGTCTTATATTAACCATGCTAATTCATTAGTCAGCGTGCTTAATTTATATAGACTTTGCAGGTGTACTAAAAGCTGTGGTCAGGAGTGTATATATCGTTGAAATATTAGATCTACATACCCAGGTGGCCACGGCGAGCTAGGCGGGGGTCAAAGCCAACCTGCTGCACTTTGTCAGTCCTCCCCATGAAGAAGTTGATGACAGCATCAGCGACCACGCAATTGGCAAATCCCTCAATATCGTGGTGGTATCCACGCCTGATATGTATACAGTCTCCATCCTCTCCCCCCTCTTCCACAGAAATGGTATGGCGGAAGGTTGTAGTCCAACCTGTTATCTCTCGAACCGCACCCCCAACCTACAGCAATTAAAACAGAAGATAATGTTCAGGGGAAAAAAACATAACCACATATGGCTCAAGCATCTGGTCAGTGATGTCATGGAAAATAAAGGCTTGATATTTCCAGACATTAACAAACTGGTTTTATAGTTTTCTGCTCTCCATAAATAATCTCCTCTCTCACGTTGTACGAAAACAAGGCCTTTAAAATGTAACTACAATTGTCTTATGACAAGTGTCTCCAACATTTTGTCTTCTTAGAGCTACTTTTACAAAACAAAATTGGCCTTGAACAACTAATTTTTGTAAAACATTTATTTTCATAGCTTGTTTCAAGCCAAACAATCTGACATGTTGGTATGAACAACTCACATTTTGCATTAAAACAACAACAAAAAACACTATGACCTTCCTGCAGCAAACTTAACGCGCAACAGGTAGACCACACATTACCAAAACGGGGAAAGGTAATAAACAACAACTATCTAATCATGTAGGTCTGTAAAAGAAAAAGGGCTGCAACGAATAATCGATCAATTCAATTAGAAAAAAAGCTTTGATTTATTGTCTGTTGCTTTGAGTAATCGTTTAATGAGTGTAACTATTAACATTTTATAACATTAGTAGTTTCCACACGGCTGCGGCAATAGAGCGCACATGAGAGCAGTGGTGTGAGGGTGCTGTGATCTGTGTGGAGTTATTTTTATTATTATCATTATTATTGTTATTGATGCACACATATTACAAGTGAAATTACAAAGTTGATGATGTGCACATTATAGCAAAAAAATGACGGGTATTGTAAGCAGAAAAAATTGTTGATAATTTAAAAAAATATTCCCTATAATACACATTAAGGCTTAAAGTATCTGATTAACTGAATAAGCGAAAAAACTCGGGCTGCAGCAATTAATCCATCTCAATCGATTCATTCGAGTAGATAACAACTTTGATGTATTTAACTTTAAATACGTGAACATAGTTTCCGCACAGCCGCAGTAATAGAACCCACTGGGTTCTAATTTGTATCAATGCATGTTAAATATGTGCATTGGTTATGGGAAAAAAGGTTATGGCAAACAGAAAAATTGTTTATTTGAACTATTTTCCCTGAAATACGCTTTGAGGCTATTTTATCCGATTATTCAACTAATCAAACAAACTAATCAATACATTAGACAATTACTAAAGTAATTGATAGCTTTGGGAATATGTCTACTTGTTAATTTTTCAAGCTACCATAACTCTCGTGAGGTCCTTTTGTCACCCCCCAGGAGAGTTGAGCCTTACACTAAGTAACACTGTATTTTTGTCTCATTCCTGTGAGGATCTTGTGTGTGACTGAAGCATTAAGGAGTGGGACTATCCAGGACTATCTGCAGTGTGCTCAAACAACCACCATGTAGCATCTGTGAGCAGGTAATAGTGTATTATCTTTTTCTCTTTTAGACTTATCAGGTTTTATGAGGTCTGTAGTGCATTCTTCAAGCAATTTTCACTCACGCTTAAAGTGAAAGGTGAGGCAAAATACTCATTGCAATCCACTGCTCTACATAAAAGCTCCTTAAAGGGGAACTGCACTTTTTTGGGAATTTTGTCTATCATTCACAATTGTTATGTAAGACTTACTTTTTTCCATTTTTATGCATTGTAACTCGTAAATAAACACTTGCAAAAGTCAGGTAACAATGGAGTTCATGGGAGTCGCTCTATTCCACCTATAAAGCGCCCTAAAAAACATCCAAAAACATCTGTTATCATTTTACATACACACGGTGTGAGTATACAGTATATGTAATATAGTAACAGGGACATTCATAATAACATGTAATATTTAGGTATTTTGCACATTTTAAGCAAATGGCGGCGTAATAATTTCACAGACACATCACAACGTTTGCTTTTCCTTCAAGAACAACACCTTCTACAGACTACTTTGGGACAAAGGATGATCCAAAACCTTGTATGTACTAGAGTGTGTGCCACTTTTGTCGTCGTCTTTCGTAAAATCTTGCACTCTTCCGCCCTTCTTGATAACCTGTCGAGGAACTCTGAATAAATGTTTGTACTTTTCGGGATTTGAACGGTTCATACAGCCGAAAACAACGCAAGGATAGAGCATTTTTGTTCGAGGAAGGCTAAATGGCGCCACGTAGCCATTGAGAACAGATGCTGCTTGACCACCACGTATATTTAATGAGCTGGACATAATATCATTAAAATCCAAGAAATTGTTGCCTTTTTTTTTATGCTTCCGGGTTATAGCCTGCGCGTTGAGACTAGCCAATGCCCGATAGGAAGAGTCTCTTGAGAGATCTGGTTTTCAATTGTATAATCCAGATGTGTTAGTCCGACTTTTCAAAAACAGAACACGATCAGATAAAAGCGTTTCCATGGGTGATAGGATGCTTATTTAGGGCCAAACTATTTGAGAAATCGAACTAATTTAGTGCAGGAACACGTACTGACTGTGACAATAGTGTAGCAGCACAAGCCAGTTAGCTCTCTGTGATCACTGTGCCGTTAAAAATAGTTTGCCTGCTTTAGTGCTTATAATAAAAATATCGCTAATACTTGGTTAATATTCAGGTCAGGGTATGTAAATGGAGTACTGTTTGTGGTTTTTGGAGGGGTTTTTTAAAGGGCTTAATGGGCGGAATAGTGTATTCCTACTAGCTGCATTGTTAGCTACCTCTTACTTGTTGTATTTTAAGAATTACAATGCATAAAAATAATAAAAACACATGTTCTTGTCTTACATAGACATTCCAAAAAGGAGCACTTCCCCTTTAAGACCATTACACATTACATAAATATATATGAATGTTTAAAATCATGCAGCTACAGTAGACTAAGTGACATTGAGATACCTTTTGGCTAAACTGTAGAGTACATCTACAATAACTACTGCACAAACCATGATTATGCTGGAATTTCATGTTTCTTGACAAAGTCCTTTTGTGTATCTTTGATTCCCATTGATTGTGCACTGCAGACGGACATGTTGGAGCATGCTGACACACATTTTTCAGACCATCCTACCAGATCTAGGCTGGTCTTCTCCAGGATATCAACCATCTTTTCCAGCTTGGTGTTTGCAGTGAAGAGGAAATCATCATCCACCCAGAGAACATATTTGCTGCTCACCTGGGACACTGCCAAATTTCGCCCCGCAAACCAACCCTGAAGAGATGATTAAACAACATTCTTATGTGGCAACAATGATTCAACATGCCATGTGAGTCTATGATGAATATTTACCTTTCCAAATGGCATAATGAATTGTTCAATGTGCGGTCCCTTCACCTGTTGCGGGTGCTCATTATCGTCAGCTATCACAATGGTGACGTTTGGATAATATTGCCTTATGCTGGCGATAAGATCTTGGAGTTTATCATAGCGTAGAAAGGTCTTTGTCACAATGGTAACAAGGGCACTGATATTGGTCTCTTGAAAGGAAAACAAAACACAAAAGCACTGAAGTTGCACAAATATGGCATTCTTTTACATAGATCAATCAGTATTGTAGAACTGCAGTATGGTATAGTATAATAAAGAATATATAAATGCTCAAAAACCTTTTGCATATCCAGAGTTGTAAAGTCTCGGGATAGTGGCATGTCCGACTTTTATGGTGAAAAATGACCGATGACCTTCATTTGCAAACTGAACTGTGGAGGAGGAACAATGACAATAAAAGGATTTCCTCTAACAAACTCTTGTTCTTTGAATAGCTTAAACCTTTGCACTTCCTTGTGGATACCATCTTTATTGTTTGCTATGGTAGTTCTGCAGTGAGACATGTGCCGCACCCAGAAAATGTGTTTGTACTCATGAGTACATCCCTTTGTCAGCAAGGTGCAGCAGCAGGCTGCAGCCCAGCGTGGATGTGCATAAATCTAATATTTCAGCGGCACATACAGTACTTGCACAGTGTTGCCAAATATTTATACAATAATGGCTGTGTGTTGAGTCATTTTCAGTGGATAGTAAATCGGTACTACAATACAAGCTGTACTTTGACTACTCCAATTGTACTGCCCCTTGAGAATATATAATACAGTGGCTGTTGAAATGTTAGGGTGTAGGTTAAGTAAGGAAGCATAATATAGACCGGTATCCTCACTGTCTTACTATAACAGTGGACCACCAATACATTTGACAATTTAATTATATTCAATAAGACTACAAACATGTACATGTGTGGTGAGAAGGGTGACATTTAGTGAGAATCTATTTGCTAAATTCCTCTTTTAAAAATGGTTATTCTCAGCTGTAACGTGTTTTCAGTTAGACCTATGCAGAAGTGGTTTCTCTACTTCACATTCAAGCGAGCTTAGCGGTTAGCATTGCTTGTCATTTCCTATCTTCCTGTCCCTCACTTTTGAAGTTTATGTGCACGCGTACATGCACGCATGCACGCACATCCATAAGGGTAAATTACCGCTTATCTTTGCACCACTATGGACTACCAAGGTACGGCACAGCAAACAAATAAACAAATACAGCAGTCTATCTATTGGTTGCCAATCCACCCCTGGCCATGTTTGGTATACTCGTCCATTGTTATTCAAACAAAAGGTAGAATATATTGTTTAAAATGGGTCATATTATGATATATTTTACATTTAAAATACTTATTTGTGGTCTACATAACATGTAATGGTGGTGCTTTGGTCAAAATTGTGTATAGATTATGTTTTACAGACCATCTTCCAGCCGCTTTCTGAACATCTCTTCAGGATGCTCCGTTTGGTGGACGGTGTTTTAAATTGACACTAAAAAGTGAACATTATGTTTTTTTTACATTATTTGTGTTTTTTTTAATGTCAGAATTTTAGGTTCATGACAGGTTTCTTTTAAGAATATTTTGCGCTGTAATCAATTCATAGTACATTTTGGGTCAAACTATTTACGGCTCTGTCCGGTTTCCAATACTGTTGCTAAACTCATTGCAAAGTGGCACACAACCATGCTGCACTCACATTCACCCCATCACTGTGAGGAAACTGAACCCATGCTGTCAACCACAAGACCTTCAATGACCTACTTGTGTAATGGAAAATGTTACAAAAATGAATATGGCTCATTCATTATCCATCCATCCATCCATTTTCTACCGCTTGTCCCTTTTTGTGGTTGCGGGGGGTCGCTGGAGCCTATCCCAGCTGCAGTCGGGTGGTAGGTGGGGTACACCCTGGACAAGTCGCCACATCATCACAGGGCCATTATCCATCATCATGAAAGTTAAGACAATATTTAAAGAATATTTTCTTTCCAATATATTGTGTATATTATTGTATTATGTATACGAGGAGAGCTATAATGTTGCTTTAAGGGGATCTATGATAAAAGTTGTCTTTTCTGATTTGTTACAATGTTGAACACTCGTGTTAAACAATGCCAAAAAGTTAAGTCATAAGGTTCAGGAATTTTGACATAAGCTTGGATTCACACAGTTTTGAATGCCTCTGTTCACGGGGTTTGCAAATTGGCTATGTCCTGACATCACCATTAAGTTAAACTCTCAGTCAGGCTGTGAAGAAACACAAAAAAAGGTAACACAAAGTGTTATTTTCAAATAATCTTGGCATTTGCATAATGACAGTGACGTGCGACATACAGTGACATAAATGCTGCTAAAAGCAGCTTTTTTATGCAACTCTGAAACAGTCGGAGAGTTTGCAGGTGTACCTAATGTTGTGACCGGGTGAATCTATATAATGTTTGTGAAGTTTTATTTTCGACTGTCTGGAAAAAAATAGCAGTAACTACTTCAAGATATATATTTAAACAGTATACATTGTCCAAAAATAATTATGATACCTTTAAGGAGGGTGGGTTGTGGTTTCATTTGCAATTTGGGAACGCCTCCAGAAACAAACATCTCACAAACAGACAGAGTGGCTTGCCTACAAAA
The DNA here is from genome assembly GCF_033978685.3 of Nerophis lumbriciformis. NCBI lineage: Eukaryota > Metazoa > Chordata > Actinopteri > Syngnathiformes > Syngnathidae > Nerophis > Nerophis lumbriciformis. The sequence continues at coordinate 52,577,145 of NC_084548.2, forward strand.
CTACCAGAAAGCTCATTTCATGTTTAGAGCAGCCAACAGGCAGAAACAAGTTTAAGGTCTATTTTGGTAGCTAACATCTTAAATGTTTGACTTGCATGACTAATGTTTTATTCAAACAACATGTGAGGACATGTTAGCATCTGCAGTTTGTATGTTGATATTAACAAGTTGTTTGTCCAAAACTTAAACATCACTCCACCAATTAATACCTTTTAGACATGCATGTGTTAAATACAATGCCACTTTAGAGTATTTTTGTTTAGTTGGATCCTTAAAGAATCCAAAGATTCTTTATTGTACTAGTTATATATTACCCGGTTCATCTTCTTTTGTCTAGACAGTTGTTGTTTTTCTAACTTTATTGATTATTTCATATAAAAGTGATGTGTAGTGATGTTCCATGGTAAAATTTTAGAAGAAAAAAGAATAAAGGCCATCAGAAAAATATGTGTTCATTTAAAATATAAAGTGTGTTTAATTTCATCACGTGATTAATCGAACAAATTAATCAATAGATTACTTAATTACTAAAATAATCCATAGCTGCATCCATTATGTGGACCACAAGGAAGGGCTTTAAATGTAGATTTAGAATCATCATAGGTCCCCTTTAAAACATTTTCTGTACAGTTAACAATGGCTGGAACATAAGAAAAAAAAAGAGTCACAGACTGTTCCTCTTTGGATAGACATGTATTCCTTGTATTTAAATGAAATGTATCGATTTGAGTATAAGGAGTCTATCAGATAGCAACAGGCTGTCACTCCCTTATTTGTGACCAAGGTTCAACCAGCCTTGACTAGGGTCGGAGTCCTTTTATGGTCTTGAGATGCGTTAAAATGAGGTTGATCATTAACTCTAACCCAGAACTCAACAATACCTATCTGATAGGCCCCGTTTACACTGGACACCAAATCTAAAATGTGTTGCCCTCCAGTGACACAGATCAGATATTTTTTTGCCAGTCTAAATGCTCCAAAGTGCTTCAAATCTGATATTTTCACATCAGATGTGCCTAAAGTCTAAATAAAAATGTGACCTGTTTGCGTCATTCGTGCACAACACGATCACTTTCCTTTTTTCAATTCTCTTCTTTTTTCTCCTGCAATTGTTTTCCATCATCTGCCTGCCCTACTTGCTCTACACAACAGCCACGACACAGATCCACGAACATGCTGATCTGAGGCGTCCATGTTTTCTCGTGTAGTAGCAACTTCCTTGTTTATTCACGGAATCCGGTCAACTTCCTTTGTATTCACTTTATCAAGCTGCGCACGCAAGTGACGTCGGGGCCACATTGGGGCCAGATTGGGGCCAGTGCGTGTTCATACTGTAGTCTGATCACATTTTACTTGTGAACTAAATAGTCAGCTGGTAAATAATTAGGTTTGGTCATCTTTGGCTTGCAGTGTAAACATAGTCATAGTCATGTGTGCATCCTATCTGGGCCAGTGGGGAAAAATATGAGTACTGGATCCTTACGAGGACCGAGAAAAATTGTTATAAAGGAGACCTATGATGATTTAATCTACATTTAACACACTTTCTTGTGGTCTGGATAACACTTATTAGATATGCTTTGGTGTAAATTCTGCTCCACAGTCACAGTTTTAACCCGATTTCTGAGCATGTCTGTTGTGGAAGCGTTCTCACATTGCAAATGACACCCTTCATGCCCCGCCTTGTACAACAGTATCATAATTTATCTTTTGAAAATAATTATATATATCTTGAAAATGAACATTCCTATTTTTTTCCCAGTCACATTTTGAAATAAACTTTAGAAACAATATATATGCACCTGCCTACTTTCCAATCAATTGAGAGCCGCATTAAAAAAACAACTGCTATTACCAGCATTTATTTTACTGCATGTCGCACATTGGTAGTCGACAAATAAACAAATAACTACTTTATTTAGCCAGGAAAGATCCCTTTGAGATTAAGAATCACTTTTTTAAGGGAGTCCTGGATGGCAGAAGCTGGAATCAAACCTACAACCCTCAAGTTGCAGGCATAGCCGCTCTACCCTACGAGCCACGCAGTCTAAGCCGAGAAGGACGACCCATCAGGAGCAAGGGTGAAGTGTCTTGCTCAAGAACATAACGGACTTGACTAGGATGGCGGAAGCTGGGAATCGAACCAGGAACCCTCAGGTTTCTGGCACGGCTGCTCTATCAACCTAGCCACGCCGTCCTCAAAAGGAAGCCACATAAGTATCTGCATCACGTGGACTATGTTTCCACTGCAGGCCAAAGAGGCCCAAATCAGATTTTTTTCCAGCTGACTGATTAGACTGCAAGTAAAATGTGATCTTTCACAGACTACAGTAAAAGAGCACATAGGCCCCATTGTGGCCTCAACGACACTTGCATGCAAACTTCCCAACCCTCCCGGATTTTCCGGGAGACTCCCGAAATTCAGCGCCTCTCCCGAAAACCTCCCGGGACAAATTAAGCTGGAGGGGGCGTGGCCTGTTTTTACATCTGCTTTCCCACAATATAAACAGTGTGCCTGCCCAATCACGTTATAACTGTAGAATGATCGAGGGCGAGTTCTTGGTTTCTTATGTGGGTTTATTGTTAGGCAGTTTCATTAACGTCCTCCCAGCGCGGTAACAACACACAACAACAGCAGTCACGTTTTTGTCTACCGTAAAGCAGTTCGTCTGCCGTAAACAGCAATGTTGTGACACTCTTAAACAGGACGATACTGCCATCTACTGTACATGCATATGTGCAGTGCACAACTGCGCACACAACAAGGAGACGAAGCAGAAGAACGAGGAAGATACAGCCGTGGCGACGCCGACGACGAGTAAGATGAAGAAATACGCTTGTAAGTTCCAAGCCGCAGCTGCGATTGGACCTGGATAGCCTCCGGGAAGAAGTAATGGACTACCAAGTGCTTGGCAGTGAAGATCTTCCTCAGGAAGCAAAGATTGACCGGTTTTGGGCCATGCTAGGGAGGGATGGAACATTCCAGACTCTAGTGCATTTGATGAAAGCACTTTTGCATCATCACAGCAATGCATCATCAGAGAGGGTGTTCAGCATGGTTAGAAAAATAGTGACAGAAAATAGAACAAGGATGGACAATTCAACCCTTAACTCAACAATGAGTAGATTAGTGTTATGTGTGTGTATATGTGTAAATAAATGAACACCGAAATTCAAGTATTTCTTTTATTTATCCATCCATCCATTTTCTACCGCTTATTCCCTTTTGGGGTCGCGGGGGGCGCTGGAGCCTATCTCAGCTACAATCGGGCGGAAGGCGGGGTACACCCTGGACAAGTCGCCACTTCATCGCAGGGCCAACACAGATAGACGGACAACATTCACACTCACATTCATACACTAGGGCCAATTTTGTGTTGCCAATCAACCTATCCCCAGGTGCATGTCTTTGGAAGTGGGAGGAAGCCGGAGTACCCGGAGGGAACCCACGCAGTCACGGGGAGAACATGCAAACTCCACACAGAAAGATCCCGAGCCCGGGATTGAACCCAAGACTACTCAGGACCTTCGTATTGTGAGGCAGATGCACTAACCCCTCTACCACCGTGCTGCCCTCTCTTATTTATATATATATATATATATATATATATATATAGCTAAAATTCACTGAAAGTCATGTATTTATTATATATATATATACATATATATATATATATATATGAAATACTTGACTTGGTGAATTCTAGCTGTAAATCTACTCCTCCCCTCTTAACCACGCCCCCGCCCCACCCGCAACCACGCCCTCCACCCCCCAACCACGCCCCCCCCCACCCCCCACCTCCCAAAATCGGAGGTCTCAAGGTTGGCAAGTATGCTTGCATGCACAGTTTGATATAGTGAAAACAAAGAAAGTTGATTGAATACCGTAAATGAAAAAGGAAATATCTACTACTACTACTACTACAAAATAAAAGTCGCCACACCTTAAAAATGTGTGTTTTTTACTTGAAAATAAATTAAAGTAATATAATGCATGAATTAATATATATATATAGCGTAATCTATTTAGGGGAGTTTTAATCTTTTTATGGCTGTTTACTTAGTAGAGGCGTCAGAGACATCAGCGTGGATCTATGTTAGCTTTATTTTTCAACTCATTTACGTAAACAACTTACACAATGTATGTAAGATGTAAGCAAATATGGGACAGCGTACAAGTCAAGTGCGGTCCTTTAACAATCGCTATTTCTTCGTAATTATATATTCATATATTACACATCACCTATTATTTGCGCACTATTGACTAGCGATGCACTGAAGATTTGACCGCCGGAAAAAATACCTTGCTCACCAAAACCGGATGTTGTGATGACATATCTACTTCCGCTGGCGGACTGCATCTTTCCCGGCGCACACGAATGACCTAGCTCACCCAAAGATGATGCAAAAGTCGCATTCAGGTCGCATTTCCTTTTATACTGATGTCACATCTGAAAAGATAAGATTCCAATCGGATTCGGACTCCCTCTGAAAGATCAGATTTTAAGGACTTTGGAGCGTTTCGACTGGCAAAAAATATCCAATCTGTGTCAATTCAGGGTAAAAGAAAATCAGATTCGATGTGCAATATAAACGGGGCCATTGTGACATCACATTGTGCCCACTGTTAAAAAACCCCTGCAAAACACAGCATTCAAAGGCATCCAAAACTGCATGCAAGCGCACACCCACATGCATGAATCTTACAGTATGTTGTGTGTGTCAAATGTACCTGTGTCTGCTGTTCTGGGATGGAACACAGTGTTTGTGTAGGTGACAAACTGCAGCTGCCTGTTCAGCGCAGCGAGAACAGGACTCGAGAGCATCATATGCTTCTCTCCTTCTCCCTTAACCGAGACCATATCCACTGTAGCGGCGACATCAAAAGTTCCTAAAGTTGCTGTCAAATATACCTGCCGTGCCATTTGATGAAAGAAAAAAAAAGTTACAATTGAATCCTTAGAACATCAGCAACAACATGTAGAGCCATGTTCAAGATAAATGCCCTCGAGCTTACTTTCACTTTACTGTACAAACTTGCAGACTGCAAACTCACCGTATGGTTGGATCTTGCTTTTTCAACAAGCCCCAAACCTAATGTAAAAGGGGGGGGATTAGTATGAGAATGATAAAATTATATAATTAAAGCAAAGTGCGATACAAGTGCAAACATATTTGCAAACAATTAATATGGAAAAGCATATAGTCATTAATATGTGTCATTCATTTGTGTAAAAGAATATGAATTATAATATTCATCACTTTGGTTTTCAAATTGTATGCACGTTATTATTAGGGCGATTGCAGTTTGTACTTAGATTAATCATTCAGTTATTTGTAGAGGTGGGAATCTTTGGGCACCTTATCATTTGATTATGATTACGATTCAGGAGCTACGATTCGATTAAAAATAGATTATTGATGCATCTTTAATTTATATATACTGATGCAGTTTTACATTTCTTTTTGTTTCGCTAAATAATCATTTACCACTTGCAACTTTCAAAAACAGTGCATTTGTAATAAGAAACAGTTGAATTAATTCCCATCAAATTTATTGAATTACTGGAATGGTTTGCAAAACTGGAACATATGTGCATCATCAATCAATGTTTATTTATATAGCCCTAAATCACAAGTGTCTCAAAGGGCTCCACAAGCCACAACGACTTCCTCGGTTCAGAGCCCTCATCAGGGCAAGGAAAAACTCAACCCAGTGAGATGACAATGAGAAACCTTGGAGAGGACCGCAGATGGGAGGGGTGGGTCAACCACATAATATTGTGAAAGTCCAGTCCAGTGCCCTAAAATAAAGGAGCTGGTCGGCTCTCTCGAAAATACGGATCTGTCTTGCCAACTTCCCTTACCCGCATTGTTCAAACATGCCAGAGGCTGTTCACCTTGGAGACCAGGCTGGGTACGGCCTGGCGCGAGATTTACACCTTCACTACACCGCTGCAGTCAGTCAAATTTTAGAAATGTCTGCATTTTTTTTATTTACAATAAATAAACCGATTACCGATTATTGATGTTTACTTGTCAATGTTAAAATCGTCCATGTCCAAATTGCGATGCATCTAAAAAACTATTATTTCCTCCACCTCTAGTTATTTGTGTTTGTCGTTATAATAACCGCTATGATAATCGCTCTGATAATCTGTGATAGTCACATTTTATTTTGCATGACAAAGTTGATTAAAAAAAATTAAGGGACTATATGCACTTAACATTTTAATTAAACACTTCTAAGATAAGCGGTAGAAAATAGATGGATAGATGGATGGAAGTTAATTTTAATGCTAACAAAAATTTTTTTTCTTTTGAATCTTTCTGCAGGTTTTTTTTTTTTTTAGATTTATAATGATAAAGGATTAATCCGCATTAATTTGTTAATTTCAACAGCCATTGTTATTAATCCTTTACATTCCATTAATATGGTCTTTTCAGTAACTTTGTTTTACAAATGCTCATCCCAACAATTGTTTCACATGAGCTGTTGTTTGAGTTAACCAACTCTTCTACTCCTAAACCACTGCTCTCAAAGGGTAACATGTGGTCAGAACACACACACCTGCCACTGCAAAAAAGACCCATACTTAAACAAGCCTAAATTATTTTGAAAAGGGATTTTTTTGTATTTTTATTTTAAGCAAAAACAAGCTGCCAAAGGGGTAAGCAACATTTGCTTGCATAGAATTGTAAAAACAAGAGTATTTTTATTTTGACTTTAAAACTAAAATGACTCCTAAAATAAGAAATTAGGTCAAAGTTTCAGCATTTTTTAGTAAAATGTCCTTATTACACTCTATGCTGTTATTTGTCTGACAAAAGCACCACCTATTCGCACTTGAAAAAAACAAAGTTTAACCCCATGAATCACAATTTAAATTTCTCACAAGCTCACTCAATGCACTCTAAAAACACAGACTTACACTGTAACTTGAATGTGTTAAGCTCTCTGGTACAGTATAAATTCTTATAAAACAGTTTCAGGGAGGTAGGTGCTGAGCTTTGTCTGAGTTTAATAGCAGCCATGAACATGCTTGAATGGAGAGAAACTCCTTTCTAATTGGGATGCAATACACACTAAATAGAAATAAATTCAAGGCAGAACCTCTTTTCTTTTTTGCATCATTCAAACATACTTCTGCAAAATTACACCTTGAGTGGATGTGGACTGTCTAGAATGTGTTTGTTGATTTAGGGCACGGGTGTCAAACTAATTTTAGCTCAGGGGCTGCATGGAGGAAAATCTATTCACAAGTGGGACGTAATGGTAAAATCATGGCATGATAACTTAAAAATAAGGACAACCTCAGGTTGTTTTCTTTGTTTTACTTTGGCCAAAAATAGAACAAGCACATTCTGAAAACGTACAAATCACAAATAATCCTCTGGACAAAACACTTCAAATTAGTTCAAAATTCTCAGGAAATTGGTGCAGTTTCAAAAACACAATGAGCTTAGACTTAGTCATAGTCTTTCTGGGATTGAACAAACACAACATGTAAATTATTCTACGTATCAAACATCTCCTTTGTCATGTCCACGTATTAATACAGAGCTAGCTCAACAAACCAAAAGAAACGGAGGTAAAAACTATTCAAAAGGGTTAAATTCACTTTTCTCGTGTTTGACAGAGACATTTTGGGGGCAACGAAGGTGCCAAATGACGATGTATTCGAAGCAAAAGACATAAAACGGCAGGTTTTAAGTTTCATGTGGGTCTAGGAGGAGGAGCCACAGTCCCCCTTTACTGTGTACCTCTTGCTTGGCCCGGTATTAACCGTTTGCTTGCCTGACAGAATTGCTATTTTAGACACATTTAGAACAGCAGTTTCTTACGTTAAAAAAACAACAAAAAACTGCTAATTTTTATACTTGGCAAACTCATCACGCGGGCCGGATAAAACCTGTTCACGGGCCTGATTCGGCCCGCGGGCCTTATGTTTGACACCCCTGATTTACGGGGTGTCTAGCCCAGTGGTTTTCAAACTTTTTTTTTTACCAAGAATCACCTCAGAAAAAACATGGCTCTCCAAATACCACTGTCATGACCAACATTAAAATACAGAAGTGTAGAAGGCCTAGGTATTGATTACAAACAACCCAGAGGTTTATATTTTGGCCACTGTAACATTACACACAACATTTGAACAGTAATACTTAATTAAGTGATTATTTGACATACCACTAGATAGAGCCAGCTTAGTGGTACATATACCACAGTTTGAGAGACCCTGGTTTAGCCCAATCCCAGATTTGTTAGTTTTTACAAATCGTGTATGTGTTGCGTTAGGTTGGATGAAGGCTTTACCTGGAATGATGATTGTTTTGAGGGGTCGCACTGCAACACCCTGGGAGGGATATTGAAGGGGACTATTGCCCTCGTTCACAATAAGCTCATCCGCAGGACTGGAGGACCTGCACACACATGTATGTTAGGCCACAAAAAAAAGAACATCTCTGAACAATAAACATTACAACCACCGCTGTGACTTTGACACCTTCAAAAGTGCTGGAGTGTGTGGGTTGTGGCAGTTTGTTATCACACAAAGTGACATCCTACTTATGTTCAGTTACATCTGAGCGCAAGTTCTCACAAGCAGGGCCCAGAGAGGAGGATTGTAGCATGTGCAGTGTTTATGTAGTCTGGGAATGATTGTAATAAAATATATCATAAAGGAACGGCCTTATGCAGTATAAGATCTGCCCTGGCCTTTGGAACCCCTTCCTTTCATAAGTGACATTCATTCTATAGTAACGCAAATAAATACAAAATCAGCTAAAAAATTTTTAAACTTTCAAGCAACTTCCCTTTGGATGTTTTTTAATTTTTGGAAATGGACATTTGAACATTTTTACAAACTATAAAACATAAAAATTAACTATTTTGTCATACGGTTAAGACATTCAAAAAAGTATTTTTCAAATGTATTGGTTAAATACTCTATATATTGTACACCAATAGCCAAGATTATGTCCTAAGACTTAATATTACAGTAGTACCTCAGTTTCCGTGCACCCCAATTTTGACGGAAAATGTTTCCACAAGTTACGGTTTCCTCTCAGTTATTGTACAGTTAAAAAAACAACAATTTTGCCGCTATATCGTTCCGTGGGCTCCAGTGCCGAAACGCTCTACTGTGACATCATCTCCGGTTGACTGAAGTTCTTTGATAACTAACACAGTTACACCACAAGAATCTGTGATATTTTTTGTATTTGACTATGGCTGAGAAATAAGCCACTAAAGGCCAAAGAAAGTTGCAGGTGCCAGCACTTTCATAAAGAAGGTGAGCAACACTTTTTAATTTAAGAGTGAACTAACAGCAAAGTACATAGGTGGCATCTGTGTGGCTCGCCGCCCTCTCCACTCATTGTTGATAATGATGTCTTCAAGTGATGTTAAATGTTAATCTATCCATTTAATTTGTTCAATATGCAATTATTATTCTATATATTTTTTACATATTTTCATTATTATTTATGATGTGTTTGTACTTGACAATTTTAACGTTCCCTTGACACTTTCTCAATTTTTTTTATAACTTGCACCTATGTGGCCTCGTTTGCTAATTGTGTTGTATTTGTAACCGTTTAATGACAATAACAGTATTGAATCTTATTCTCAATAAAATATGGTTTGTAATATTATTTCGAGGTGTCTAAAGTGTTGTAAATTTGGTTTGTGTTAGTTATTGTGCTGTCTGTTTTTTAATCAGATTAATCACAATTTCGCATTTCAATTAATCACAATAACTTTGCGAATTTCAAAAAGACCCCAATGTTTGAACACAAATGCAGTTTTATTGTTACAATGTCACACAGGTAAATTTTTAAGTGTGATACTTAAATGCACGTCATTGATTTTATTTGTAGGTTAAATTTGCCGGTCTGAGTATCCTCACTCACCTTTGCACTGATGTACTGTATGCATTGACCTGATCATTGACCGCTAAGTAGCCTGCTCCGCCTTGGATTCGGGACTCTGCGGTTAAGGTAAAGGGGCATGTGCTATAAAAATCAATTGTGCATTTAATCTGTGTTGATACATAAATAATGCGATAATATTTGTGATTAATAGCATAAGTTAAAACGTTAACTTTGACTGCCTAATTTTTTCCAATGCAAATAATTACTTTGGTTTTCATATGATTCAAACGATTAAGTCTAGCACTTAATTTTATAGACATTGTGCACAGTAAGCTGGTTGTGTGTCAAATTGACTACGTTTCCATGCACTAAATCAGTCTGATTTCTCAAATAGTTCGGGTTTTTGTATTTTCACACCTGCATGTGAGTCCCAGTGTCTATGCACACTCTCTAGTGCTAATTGATCATACGCTGTGTGCCTCCCGCACACTGGGGGGTGCTTATTTCCTTTTAGCGCGGTCAAATGTATTGCTTTTGCGTTTGGCTGATGACGTCACACTAAAACAAGGCATCTGTGGCTCCTTACAAGTCAACAACCTAGCTGTATTGTACCTGATGTCCGCAGTAATATTGGGACAAATTACAAAACCCAAAACCAGTGAAGTTGGCACATTGTGTAAATCGTAAATAAAAACAGAATACAATGATTTGCAAATCCTTTATCCTATATTCAATTTAATACACTGCAAAGACAAGACACTTAACGTTCAAACTAGTAAACTTTGTTATTTTTTGCAAATATTAGCTCATTTAGAATTTGATGCCTGCAACATGTTTAAAAAAAGCTGTCACAAGTGGCAAAAAAGACTGAGAAAGTTGAGGAATGCTCATCAAAAACTTATTTGGAACATCCCACAGGTGAACAGGCTACTTGGGAACAGGTGGGTATAAAAGCAGCTTCCATGAAATGCACAGTCATTCACAAACAAGGATGGGGGAGGATCACCACTTTGTGAACAAACGCGTGAGCAAATTGTCCAACAGTTTAAGAACAACATTTCTCAACGAGCTATTGCAAGGAATTTAGGGATTTCACCATCTTAGGCCGTGACCTTCGATCCCTCTGGCGGTACTGCATCAAAAATCGACATCAGTATGTAAAGGATATCACCACATGTGCTCAGGACACTTCAGAAAACCACTGTCAGTAACTACAGTTCATCGCTACATCTGTAAGTGTAAGTTAAAACTCTACTATGCAAAGCGAAAGCCATTTATCAACAACACCCAGAAACGCCGCCGGCTTTGCTGGGCCAGAGCTCATCTAAGATGGACTGATGCAGAGTGGATAAGTGTTCTGTGGTCTGACGATTCCACATTTTCAAATTATTTTTGGAAACTGTGGACGTCTTGTCCTCCGGACCAAAGAGGAAAAGAACCATCCGGACTGTTATAGACGCAAAGTTCAAAAGCCAGCATCTGTGATGGTATGGGGATGTATTAGTGCCTAAGGCATGGGTAACTTACACATCTGTGAAGGCACCATTAATGCTGAAAGGTACATACAGGTTTTGGAGCAACATAGGTTGCCATCCAAGCAACGTCGTTTTCATGGACGCCCCTGCTTATTTCAGCAAGACAATGCCAAGCCACATTCTGCACGTGTTACAACAGCATGGCTTCGTAGTAGAAGAGTGCGGGTACTAGACTGGCCTGCATGTATTCCAGACCTGTCTCTCATTGAAAATGTATGGCGCATTATGAAGCGTAAAATACGACAACGGAGACCCCGGACTGTTGAACAACTTAAGCTGTACATCAAGCAAGAATGGGAAAGAATTCCACCTGAAAAGCTTCAAAAATTGTTCTCCTCAGTTCCCAAACGTTTAATGAGTGTTGTTGAAAGGAAAGGCGACGTAACACAGTGGTAAAAATGCCCCTGTGCCAACTCTTTTGCAATGTGCTGCTGCCATTAAATTCTAAGTTAATGATTATTTGCAAAAAAAATTAAGTTTCTCAGTTTGAACATTAAATACATTGTCTTTGCAGTCTATCCATCCATCCATTTTCTACCGCTTATTCCCTTTGGGGTCGCGGGGGGCGCTGGAGCCTATCTCAGCTACAATCGGGCGGAAGGCGGGGTACACCCTGGACAAGTCGCCACCTATTCAATTGAATATACAGTTGTGGTCAAAAGTTTACATACAATTGTACAGAACATATTGTAATGACTGTCTTGAGTTTCCAATATTTTCTGCAACTCTTATTTTTTTATGATAAGAGTGATTGGAGCACATAGCGTATTTTTCGGACTATAAGTCGCAGTTTTTGTCATAGTTTGGCCGGGGGTGCGACTTATACTTAGGAGCGACTTATGTGTGAAATTATTAACACATTACCGTAAAATATCAAATAATATTATTTAGCTCATTCACGTAAGAGACTAGACGTATAAGATTTCATGAGATTTAGCGATTAGGAGTGACAGATTGTTTGGTAAATGTATAGCATGTTCTGTATGTTATAGTTATTTGAATGACTCTTACCATAATATGTTACGTTAACATACCAGGCACGTTCTCAGTTGGTTATGTATGCGTCATATAACGTACACTTATTCAGCCTGTTGTTCATTATTCTTTATTTATTTTAAATTGCCTTTCAAATGTCTATTCTTGGTGTTGGGTTTTATCAAATAAATTTCCCCAAAAAATGCGACCTATACTCCAGTGCACTTATATATGTTGTTTTCCTTCTTTATTATGCATTTTCGGCCGGTGCAACTTATACTCCGGAGCGACTTATACTCCGAAAAATACGATACATGTTTGTCACAAAAAACATTAATGAAGTTTGGTTCTTTTATGAATTTATTATGGGTCTACTGAAAATGTGACCAAATCTGCTGGGTCAAAAGTATACATACAGCAATGTTAATATTTGGTTACATGTCCCTTGGCAAGTTTCACTGCAATAAGGCACTTTTGGTAGCCATCCGTAAGCTTCTGGTTGAATTTTTGACCACTCCTCCTGACAAAATTGGTGCAGTTCAGCTAAACTTGTTGGTTTTCTGACATGGACTTGTTTCTTCAGCATAAATCAGGACTTTGGGAAGGCAATTCTAAAACCTTAATTCTAGCCCGATTTAGACATTCCTTTACCACTTTTGACGTGTGTTTGGGGTCATTGTCTTGTTGGAACACCCAACAGCGCCCAAGACCAAACCTCCGGGCTGATAATTTTAGGTTGTCTTGAAGAATTTGGAGGTAATCCTCCTTTTTCATTGTCTTACTCTCTGGAAAGCACCAGTTCCATTGGCAGCAAAACAGGCCCAGAGCATAACACTATTACCACCATGCTTGACCGTAGGATTGGTGTTCCTGGGATTAAAGGCCTCACCTTTTCTCCTCCAAACATATTGCTGGGTATTGTGGCCAAACAGCTCATATTTTGTTTTATTTGACCACAGAACTTTCCTCCAGAAGGTCTTATCTTTGTCCATGTGATCAGCAGCAAACTTTAGACAAGCCTTTGGGTGTCGTTTCTGGAGCTAGGGCTTCCTTCTTGCATGGTAGCCTCCCCGTCCATGGCGATGTAAAACACGCTTGACTGTGGACACTAACACCTGTGTTCCAGCAGCTTCCAATTCATTGCAGACCTGCTTTTTGGTGGTTCTCGGTTGACTCTTGATCATCCTGACCAATTTTCTCTCAGCAGCAGGTGATTGCTTGCGTTTTCTTCCTGATCGTGGCAGTGACAAAACTGTGCCATGCACTCAATACTTACAAACAATTGTCTGCACAGTTGCTATTGGGACCATAAGCTGCTTTGAAATGGCTCCAAGTGACTTTCTTGACTTGTTCAAGTCAATGATTCGTTTTTTCAGATCTGTGCTGAGTTCCTTTGACTTTACCATTGTCGCGTTTGTAACCGAGTCTAATGACTGCATCACATGAGCCCTATTTAAATGGGCTCAGAGAAGTCAACAGGTGTTGTCAATCATAATCACTCACATTTAGTTAAGAGGCCATGAAATGAAGCTAATTTGATTTGATTGTAACTTTTCTACATCACCAAAATTGATAATATTTGTTGCTGTATGTATAGTTTTGACCCAGCAGATTTGGTTACATTTTCAGTAGACCCGTAATAAATTCATACAAGAACCAAACTTCATGGATGCTTTTTGTGACAAACAAGTATGTGCTCCAATCACTCTATCACAAAAAAATAAGAGTTGTAGAAATGATTGAAAACTCAAGACAGCCATTACATTATGTCCTTCACAAGTGTATGTAAACTTGCGACCACGACTGTAAGTTGAAAAGGATTTGCAAATCATTGTATTCTGTTTTTATTTACGATTTATATAACCTGCCAACTTCACTGGTTTTGGGTTTTGTACAAATATTACGTCTCTAATGGCTATGCTGATGTTAAATAGCAAACAGCATCAAACAATTATCTTAGATTGCGCTACAAAGATGGCACTACTCCCAAGAAGGTCTTGGAACAAATGCAGTTCCGAAGCAAAGAAAGACTGGCGGGATAAAGTTGTTTCGAAGGAATATTTGGACGTTGATTGAGACTGGCACATGCCCGATACGAAGTGTCTCCCTCTGGCAGAACGCACCCACTCGAGAGATCTGGTTTTCTATCACATAATCCAGGTGTGTTAGTCCAACTTTTCAAAAACCGAAAACGATCGGATTAAGGTGTTTCCATGGGTTGTAGGATGCTTATTTAGAGCCGAACTATTTCAGAAATTTGACTAATTTAGTGTATAGACATGTACTGAATGTCAAAATAAGACTTTACCTTTTCTGAAAACTGTTGTACTCTTCAGCTCTGTGACGCTTCACACCTGAGGGGTCCGGGTGTGATTGTAAGAAGACCTGGCCCAAGTTGCGCGCCTTCACGCGTGGGAACAGCAGACTGGAAAGAGGCAGCTTAACGGTCTCCTTATCAGCCACACATTCACATGAATTTCTTCTCAAAAGACTATTGGAAAGGAAATATTAAATGACCAGCATTAATTCAAGAGACTATTGGAAAGGAAATATTAAATGACCAGCATTAAACCAGAGCACAACTAAACAGTTGGACCTAAACCCACCATGCCACATCTTCCTTTATATGATAGGAAATATCATTATATTTATTCAAGAGGTCTTGAAGTTTCTCCATGATGACGGTCTCCATTCCAACGTTGTGCCCGGGCCGTAGGTCAACTGCCGAGAGAGCTGTAGGGCTCCACGTGTTAAAAAGCACTACCAGCAGGGAGCCACTAATCACAAGCAGTCCAAGACACTTCTTAGAGGACAAACGCATCTAGAATGAAAATACATGCATGCTATCAAAGACTGAAGCCAACAAATTGGAAAAAAGTCCCTTCCCTATGGACAAAAGTGTTGGGAGAAGAAAAACAAGACCAGCAACACTCGTGTCCTTCTAAAAATTGTAATACATTGATGGATTGATTGAAAGAAACTGTGCAGGCGCTACCAAACACAGACCGGTTTCGAAAATGTCTTTGTCAGTGTGCCTATAAAACAAATATAAAGGAGGTGCACGGCAAAAAGTGTACTTAAATCAATCATTGATTTTTAATCGAATCGTAGTTCCTAAATCGTAATCATAATGGAATCGCGAGGTGCCCAAAGATTCCCACCTCTACTAAAAAGGTTTAAAGTCAAAATGCAGATGTTTCTAAGTTTCTATCCACCAGCCGGAATGTCCTCACATCATGTCACGTATCTCGTCACATCATGTCACGTATCTAAAGTGTCATCCATCCATCCATCTACCGCTTGTCCCTATTGGGGTCAAGGGGGATGCTGGAGCCTATGTCAGCTGCATCCGGGCGGAAGGCGGGATACACCGTGGACAAGTCGCAGACAGACAGACAATCAACCTATCCTCAGGTGCATGTCTTCGGAGGTGGGAAAAAGGCAGAGTACCTGGAGGGAACCCACGCAGTCACGCGGAGAACATGCAAACTCCACACAGAAAGATCCCGAGCACAGGATCGAACCCAGGAACTTCGTATTGTGAGGCACGCACTAACCCCTGTTCCACCGTGCTGCCCTCTAAAGTGTCATTTCTGAGCAAATTCTGACACTTATTTAACAGGGAGTTTTATTTTATTTTTCATATTTTCCCTGAGGGAACTCTCCTGAAGGGATCAATAAAGTACTATCTATCTATATACTTTGAAATATTCACTTATTTGAGCTTTCATATCTTTAATTTTATTTTATCATATTTTCCCTGAGGGAACTCTCCTGAAGGGATCAATAAAGTACTATCTATCTATATACTTTAAAATATTCACTTATTTGAGCTTTCATATCTTTAATACGTATGCTTTTTGGTGTGAACACCCTCTTCCCGTGTTTGTTTTTCTTCACTTGTGAGTAATGTCATGTTGGGCCGCCACAGAGATTGACATAACCGGTTTCCAATCGCATAATCTAAGTGTGTTGATCTGATTTTTGTGCTAAAACCTATTCCGAGCCACACTATTTGAGAAGTCTGACTAATTTGGTGCATGGAAATATAATGACTGTTAATCTGTGTGTCCAGGTTACATGCTCTACTTGCTTCCTCCTTGATCTCAAAAACATGCATATTAGCCAGAATAGGAACAACTGATTTGTCCACGGCTGTGAGAGTGAATGCTTGTTTGTCTATGATTTCCTGTTATTGACTCATTGCTAACAGGATGTACCCTGCTTTTCAACTCAAGTCTGCAAGGGTAGGCTCCACTCGGATAAGGACAATCAGTATAGAAAATAGATGGATGAAATGTTACATATCCCCCTCTTCATCAGATTGCTTTAGCTCAGTTGCGGTTTCCAAATTAATCAGGCTGGAGCAGATGAGAGGGGGAAGTTGAAAAGTGAATGGTTTAGTTCAGCAGTTTCCCTTGAGGTTAGTAACTGTAAGTTTGCACTAGTGTTGTCCCGACACCAATATTTTGGTACTGGTACCAAAATTATTTCGATACTTTTCAGTACTTTTCGGTAATTTTCTAAATAAAGGGGAACACAAAAAAAATTGCATTATTGGCTTTATTTTAACAAAAAATATTACGGTACATTAAACATATGTTTCTTATTGCAAGTTTGTCCTTAAATAAAATAGTGAACATACAACACAACTTGTCTTTTATTAGTAAGTAAGCAAACAAAGGCTCCTAATTAGTCTGCTGACGTATGCAGTAACATATTGTGTCATTTATCATTCTATTATTTTGTCAAAATTATTAAGGACAAGTGGTAGAAAATGAATTATTAATCTACTTGTTCATTTACTGTTAATATCTGCTTACTTTCTCTTTTACTCTTTTAACATGTTCTATCTTGAATTATTAATCTATTTGTTAATTTACTGTTAATATCTGCTTACTTTCTCTTTTAACATGTTCTATCCACACTTATGTTAAACTGCAATAATCACTTATTATTCTGTTGTTTGATACTTTACATTAGTTTTGGATGATGCCACAAATTTGGGTATCAATCCGATACCAAGTAGTTACAGGATCATACAATGGTCATATTCAAGGTCCTCATGTGTCCAGGGACATATTTCCTGAGTTTATAAACATAATATAAATTTTGAAAATACGAAAGAAGTTGTTGTGATGCCAAAAAATATTGACGTAATCATAGTAGTATCGACTAGATACGCTACTGTACAGTGGATGTTAGGTGTTGATCCACCAATGGCGTTTGTTTAGATTTTGACGCCGGTGAGCTACGGTGTGTAGTGAAACATGTTTAGCTATTCCTCGTCCTGCAGGGATGATACTTGTAAGAAAAGTACTTTCTTTGTCGCCGTGGAGACAAGGATTAGTGATTTAGAAGTAGCTAAAACACTGCCGACTGGGGCTGGACTTTAGCCGCTAGCTAGCTCGCCATGTCTTAAAGCACCTCTTCCGGTGGGCGTTTCAGTGTTGTAACTTCACCTTTATCGTTAGTTTTTAAGCCAAAATGCGTCCGTTCTCCCTTTTCTGTCTACAGACTGTGTCTGCTTGTAAGTACTCCGTAATTGTGCACTGCCGAACATGCTCGTCTGCTCATAAACCAGCAATGACACGACATGACGACGACAGGGGTGTGGGGGAAAGCGGGGGGCTGGCGGACCGGTACTTTTCAGAGGCGGTATAGTACTGAATATGATTCATTAGTATCGCGGTACTATACTACAGTGACGTGCTGTCAGGGAAGGCAAGTGAGACAGTGCCTCACCTTGTCACCAGGGGGGTAAAAGGCTTAACCATGAGATGTTAAAAAACGAAGTAATAAAATAAGTTTTAATATTTCTCTTTTGGTTTATGCTTCCTATGTGATTTTGGTGTGGTTCCTGTATATTTTGATAATTTTCATGGTCAAAATCGCGGAAATTCTGTGTTTCCTGATTAAAATAACATGGCAGACAACGGCGTCTGTGGAATGGTAGTTTTCCACAATGAAAAGAATCAAAACATACAGTCAGAATAGGACTGACCAATGATGACTTTCTTCCCTGGCAATTATCTCAATTGAGAAAGAGAGACTTTCAAAACTCAAAGAAAAAGAGAAAAACAAGGACTTCTACAACAAAGTCATAGATATCTTCGTCCAGAAGGAAAGGCGAATGGACTTAATTTACAAGTAAAGGTAAGATATACCGTCGAGTGCAGGGGTCCCCTAACTACGGCCCGCGGGACGGATTCAGCCTGCCAGCGTCCAAAATCCGGCCCGCGGGAAGTTCCAAGTGAAAAAAAACAAAACTTTTTTAAATTTTTTTTTATTAGTTTTTAGAATCTGTCCTTTCTAATCCATTTTCTACCGCTTGTTACTCTGTGTCTCAGACGCTCAGGCAAATCATATTGTCTAAAAATGCATTTTCCCATCAATAACGTGACATCAGCGGCAAGTGCGCACTCTTTCAGTCAATTAGTGCGCGAGGAATTATATATATATATATATATATATATATATATATATATATATATATATATATATATATATATATATATATATATATATATATATATATATACATTTACTCTAGGAGAGCTGGACAGGGCCGTAGACGGTCCTCATCCCATCAGCAGGAACGATATCTGCTGCTTTGTGTAAGGAGGAACAGGTTGAGCACTGCCCGAGCCCTACAGAATGACCTCCAGCAGGCTACTGGTGTGAATGTCTCTGCCCAAACAGTCAGAAACAGACTTCACGAGGGTGGCCTCAGGGCACGACGTCCTGTAGTGTGCCCTGTGCACACTGCTCAGAACCGTGGAGCTCGATTGGCATTTGCCATAGAACACCAGAATTGGCAAGTCCGCCACTGGCGCCCTGTGCTTTTCACAGATGAGAACAGGTTTACCCTGAGCACCTGTGATAGACGTGAAAGGGTCTGGAGAAGCCAAGGAGAGCGCTATGCTGCCTGCAACATCATTCAGTGGTGGGTCAGTGATGGTCTGGGGAGGCATTTCCATGGAGGGACGAACAGACCTCTACAGGCTAGAGAACGGCAGTGTGACCGCCATTAGGTATCGGGATGAAATCCTTGCACCCATTGTCAGACCCTACGCTGGTGCAGTAGGTCCTGGGTTCCTCCTGGTCCACAACAATGCCCGGCCTCATGTGGCAAGAGTATGCAGACAGTATCTGGAGGATGAAGGAATTGACACAACTGAATGGCCCTCACGATCACCTGATCTAAACCCGATAGAACACCTCTGGGACATAATGTTTCGGTCCATCAGACACCGCCAGGTTGCTCCTCAGACTTTACAGAAGCTCACTGATGCCCTTAGACCAGGGGTCAACAACCTTTTGAAACCAAGAGCTACTTCTTGGGTACTGATTAATGTGAAGGGCAACCAGTTTCCATCCATCCATTTACTACTGCTTATTCCCTTTGGGTCGCGGGGGGCGCTGGAGCCTATCTCAGCTACAATCGGGCGGAAGGCGGGGTACACCCTGGACAAGTCGCCACCTCATCGCAGGGGCTACCAGTTTGATACACACTTAAATAAATGGCCAGAAATAGCCAATTTGCTCAATTTACCTTTAACTCTATGTTATTATTAATAATTAATGATATTTATCTTTGTGGAAACACTGATCATCTTAATGATTTCTCACAATAAATATATATAGAAACAGATAAATATCAATATGCAACACTTTGTTTTTATATTTTCTCTAAGTGCACATTTTTCAAATTGAACATTTTCAAATGATCACTTCTAAGACAGTCTTGTGAAATCACAATATCCCATTTTAACTAGCTAGCCACTAACATTTTTTAACAAATCATGAATTACTTTGCACCATGTTTGTACAAATAATAACTCATGTAAAATACAAAAGTCAACTCTCAAATGTTTAAATAAATCATGTCACACTTTGAACTGGACACCAAATCTGTTATCTGTTTCTTTTGTCAGTTAGTGAAGTCTTTAAAATATTTTCTTGGATTTTCAAATTCTATTTGAGTTTTGTCTCTCTTAGAATTAAAAATGTCGAGCAAAGCGAGACCAGCTTGCTAGTAAATAATTAAAATGTAAAAAATAGAGGCAGCTCACTGGTAAGTGCTGCTATTTGAGCTATTTTTAGAACAGGCCAGCGGGCTACTCATTTGGTCCTTACGGGCTACCTGGTGCCCGCGGGCACCGCGTTGGTGACCCCTGCCTTAGACAGATCTGGGAAGACATCCCACAAGACACCATCCGTCGTCTCATTAGGAGCATGCTGCGACGTTGTCAAGCATGCATACAAGCACGTGGGGGCCACACAAGATATTGAAAATAATTTTGAGTTGCAGAAATTGAACTTAGGCAAAAAGGACGAGCCTGCCACATCATTTTTTCACTTTGATTTTTGGGGCGTCTATATACTGAGCCCTCTGTAGGCTGAAAACTTGTATTTCCATCAAAAGATGTGGCATCCTTTTGTTCCTGAGACATTAAACTGTCCATATCAGTATAGATATCCCACATCTTTTTTTTCACCATTGAAATCTTATGTGTTTTCAAAGTGTTCCTTTAATTTTTTGGAGCAGTGTATATACTCTATCCCCCCAGCGGGCCTTTTGAATATCTCCCTATCTGAGGTCTCAAGATTGGCAAGTATGGTAGAAGGTGGGAATCGAACCAGAAACTCTCAGGTTGCTTGCACTGCCACTTTCCCAACCGCGCCACGCTGTCCCATCAAGTCAATGCTATTTGTTCTGTACTGTACTGTACGTTATGAATTTACTGATTCAAAGTTGCCACACCAGTTGCAGAACAGTTTGAGGTATCATTCATACAGTATAATATTCTAGCTGCACCGCCAACACAGGACATATTTGAGGAAATGTATGCATACCAGACACACATCTACTCATTCGAACATATAAACAAAACAACAACACTTCTTGTAGTGTTGGCTACTTGCTGACATTACAGAGGCTGCCAAAGGTACTTCAAGGTAATTAGAAGTTAATTTGTTGTAACTTTTACAACGACTTTGTGGAGGAACACACGCAGTGGAGCCAGATGTATGAGAGAGTCTCCGTTGAGTGGGTGTTCACCAAAAAGTCCATTACGTAAAGGCACACTCGTGTCAACTGTGTACACCAACATGAAGCGAACTTACCGTCGGTAGCTAGGCGACTCCGTCCGGTCTTGTGATCCAAACATCTGTGGGACAGTTGTCGAGGCAGAAGCGGCTCATTCATTGGAGGCGTGTTCATTCTGGAAAGCCGCTCCTTGAAATGGTCATTAACAGCCTCTGACAGAGTGCCAGTGGGCGGGGCTCTGTCAGAGGCTGCTTGAGTAGACGCAGACCCTATTACTAGGGTTGGACAATACTGTCCATTTTTGTATCGATCTGATACCAAGTACAGGTATCAGTTTTCTTGACATTCCTTTAATCCTCCCTCTGTCTTCCTGCAAGACCCACAAAGGTTTCCCCTTTTCCTGTCATTTTATTGATTGGCTGACCTATCATCATCTTTACTGCTGTTTGACTTCCTTTGTTGCCTGATTACATTGAAACCAACAGGCTTATCCTTCCTGAAGTGACATTTTAATTTACAGGTGTCAAACGACCGGGGGCCACACCTAGCCCGCCGCATCATTTAAGTGACAATGTCAATAAAGTACTTCATCTTTCTTACTAAATGTATTCTTCTTGCCATTTTGACAGAAAAAAAACTGTATTCACCACAGGAACTACCATTCATCCATCCATTTTCCACCGCTTGTACCTTTCGGTGGTGCTGGAGCCTATCTCAGCTGCATTCGGGCGGAAGGCGGTGTACACCCTGGACAAGTCGCCACCACATCGCAGAGCCAACAGACAACATTCACACTCACATTCACACACTAGGGCAGTGGTTCTTAACCTGGGTTCGATCGAACCCTCGGGGTTCGGTGAGTCGGCCTCAGGGGTTCGGCGGAGGTCAAAACACACCCGACTCATCGTGTAAATACAAACTTCTCGCTATCGGCGTATTACGGATACGGCAACAGGTTTGCAGGTGTGTAATTTGTTGTGAGTTTATGCAGTGTGTTGATTTTGTTGTTTGAACAAAGTGATGTTCATGCACGGTTCATTTTATGCACCAGTAAAAAAACATGGTAACACTTTAGTATGGGGAACATATTCACCATTAATTAGTTGCTTATTAACATGCAAATTAGTAACATATTGGCTCTTAACTAGTCATTATTAAGTTCTTATTAATGCCTTATTCGGCATGGCCTTATAAACCCTAACCCTAGCCGAACCTTCTAACCCTGACCCTAACCTTAACCAAATAAAAAAAAGTTAAAAAGTTAAAGTACCAATGATTGTCACACACACACTAGGTGTGGCGAAATTATTCTCTGCATTTGACCCATCACCCTTGATCACCCCCTGGGAGGTGAGGGGAGCAGTGGGCAGCAGCGGTGGCCGCGCCCGGGAATCATTTTTTGGTGATTTAACCCCCAATTCCAACCCTTGATACTGAGTGCCAAGCAGGGAGGTAATGGGTCCCATTTTTATAGTCTTTGGTATGACTCGGCCGGGGTTTGAACCCACAACCTACCGATCTCAGGGCGGACACTCTAACCACTAGGCCACTGAGTAGGTGAATTAAAGTCTTAGGTAATTAGGTAAATTAAGTCTTTATTACTTAGAATATGTTCCCCTAGTGTCCAAATAACTCTAAATTAAGTCTTTGCTACTTAGAATATGTTCCCCATACTAAAGTGTTACCAAAAACATATACCGTATTTTTCGGAGTATAAGTCGCACCGGAGTATAAGTCGCACCTGCCGAAAATGCATAATAAAAAAGGAAAAAAACATATATAAGTCGCACTGGAGCCCGGCCAAACTATGACAAAAACTGCGACTTATAGTCCGAAAAATACGGTAACTTTGTCTTGAATTTGAAAAAAAAAAACACATTTTATTTTTCACTAAAGAAGGGTTCGGTGAATGCGCGTATGAAACTGGTGGGGTTCGGTACCTCCAACAAGGTTAAGAACCTATCCCCAGCCCAGGTGCAAGTTTTTGGAGGTGGGAGGAAGCCAGAGTACCCGGAGGGAACCCACGCAGTCACGGGGAGAACATGCAAACTATGTGTCGATAAAATACTTAATCTTTCTTACTAAATGTATTCTTCTTGCCATTTTGACAGAAAAAAACTGTATTCACTGCAGGAACTTCCATCCATCCATCCACTTTCTACTGCTTGTCCCTATCGGGGTTTTGGGGGGTGCTGGAGCCTATCTCAGCTGCATTCGGACGGAAGGCGGGGTACAGCCTGGACAAGTCGCCACCTTATCGCAGGGCCAACACAGATAGACAGACAATATTCACACTCACATTCACACACTAGGGCCAATTTAGTGTTGCCAATCAACCTATCCCCAGCCCAGGTGCATGTTTTTGGAGGTGGGAGGAAGCCGCAGTACCTGGAGGGAACCCACGCAGTCACGAGGAGAAAATGCAAACTCCACACAGAAAGATCCCGAGCCCGGGATTGAACTCAGGACCTTCGTATTGTAAGGCACATGCACCAACCCCTGTTCCACCGTGGTGCCCACTGCAAGAACTTGCATAACATTTATGATTTATAATCAGAATCAGAATCAGAAGTTCTTTATTTATCCCTGAGGGGAAATTAAGATTTTCAGCACAATCCCATTCAAGAGCAGACAAACATTACAGGGAGACAGAACAGGATCAGTGACAGGTCTGCCAACTTCCGGTGCCTTTTATAAAAAAGGTGAGAAACAGTCTAAGCCTGGACCCCCGAAGAGGGGGTTCAGACTGAGGCCAAGGGGGAAAAAAAAACTCATAGCCATAGCACACACAACCTTGTGTAAGAGGGACACATCAAAGAGCACAAAGGACATTAAAGACATTAAAAGAGCATAGCTCATGTACATACTGTATATACCCCCCCCCCCCCCCCCCCCCATGTTGTGTGTATATATTGTTTTTCAAATCACCTGACATGTATACTGTGTATATGTACATAACTTATCCATTTTTTAACGTAATTTTTATATACATGTTACAGGTTATATATCTTGTATTATTGAATGTATCAAATGTGATTAATATTTAATGGACCACAATGGAAGCATGCCTTTTGGGGTTTTGTGTCATCCATTTGCCTTTTTAAAGCATTACATGGATTAAATTATTTAAGATGTCAATAAACTTCTCAATCAATCAATCAATCAATCAATCAATCAATCAATCAATCAATCAATCAATCAAAGCTGATGCAACCAGCTGCCACTCCAGCAGTGCCACTTCTACACACAGCCACAAAAGTAAAACAACAACAAATACAACAAAATAATCAACCAATAATATACATTGCGCACACATGATCTGGTCATGCAACAATCATGTACCGTATTTTCCGCACTATAAGGCGCACCTAAAAACCTCCAATTTCCTCAAAAACTGACAGTGCGCCTTATAATCCGGTGCGCCTTATATATGGACCAATATTGATGCGTTATCGAATAAATTTTAAACTCCTTTTATTGGTTTTTAAATGTCTAAACAACCTCGCGCCAACCTATCTCTCTGACCTCCTTCAGCATTACTGCCCCACCCGATCCTTAAGATCAGCCGATCAGCTGCTGTTGACGGTCCCTGACACAAGGCTGAAGCTTAGAGGTGACAGAGCTTTCGCTGTTGCTGCTCCCAAGCTCTGGAACGACCTACCTCTGAGTGTTAGACAAGCCTCCTCTCTTCCTGTTTTTAAATCTCTCTTAAAAACATACTTTTATTCCATGGCTTTTAACACTGAGTGATATCCATCCTGGAATGGCGCCCCATAATACACCTGCTGTGAACCTGTTTTTATGTTTTTATTTATTCTATTTTATTCTATTTTATTCTATTTTATTCTATTTTATTTATTTATTTTTTATCGTGTTCTGTTTGTGTTGTGTTGTGTTTGCTCGGTACTCGTTTTATCTTTTAACCTGTCCATTGTACAGCACTTTGGCTACCCCTGTGGTAAATTTTAAATGTGCTTTATAAATAAAGTTGATTTGATTTGATTTGAATATTGAGCCACAACAGGTCTCGCAACTACGGTAACTACGCCGACTTCATTTTCCCCCTTCTACGGCTGCTTACCGTAGAAGAAGCATGAAGTCGGCGGCTGCTTACCGTAGTTGCGAGACCTAAACTTTATGTAAAGACCCAAAAATGGCTCCTATTAAGAGACACGCTTATGACGCAGAGTTTAAGCTCAAGGCGATCAGTCACGCAGTAGAACACGGGAATAGAGCAGCAGTGAGAGAATTTAACATTAACGAATCAATGGTGCGGAAGTGGAGGAAGCAACATGATGACCTGCGCCAAGTAAAGAAGACTAAATAGAGTTTCCGAGGGAACAAAGCGAGATGGCTACAGTTGGAGGACAAACTCGAACAGTGGGTTGTTGAACAGAGAGCAGCAAGTAGAAGTGTCAGTACAATCACTATTTGTTTTGTTGACGTCTATTCTATGCGCCTCATAATGCGGTGCGCCTTATATATGAACAACGTTTTAAAATAGGCCATTCATTGAAGGTGTGCCTTATAATCCGGTGCGCCTTATAGTGCGGAAAATATGGTACCTTATCATGTACAGTGGTACCTTAACCTACGAGCAAATTGCGTTCCACGACCAAGCTCGTAACTCGGTATACTCGTATCTCAAAGCCACCCTTCCCATTGAAATTCATTGAAATTCCTTTAATCTGTGCTTGACCCCCAGAGCACCATAATTTTAACATTCAATTATAACATGTTTTTTTTTTTTAAAGAAAAACAATCTTTTAGATAAGAAATATCGTTTGAAAACAAACTACTACAATACAGTAGTTTGTGTGGAAAACAATACAATATTCACAGATAATATATTCTGTATTATCAGAACCACCAGCTGCTTTATTTTGAATATATTAGAGTGTATACCCTATTTTTATTGTGTTCAATTTTAACTGTTTAATGTGTTTTTTTCTTTTTCTGATGCCTAAATTTCACCACGGGGATGAAGAAAGTTTTCTAAAACCATGCAATAGATACAATAAATTGTATCCCAAATAACTAGCAGTAGTTTTGTAAAGTGAGAATGTACATTTACTTTGGAAAGAAAATGCGGTCTGCCGAGCTTCTGGTTTTATTTTACTAGAGTGGTAGTTCTCCTTCCCTGTGCCGTGTCAGTACATGGTGATCTCTCGTGAGAAATGTTGCTGTAATTGCTAGCTGTCAGCTTTTATGAGGACAAACTTGTAAAGTGTCTCCTTCAAGCTGCTTCTCGGTCACAGTCACTATCAGTAGCTTCTCCATATTTCCGTGTATAAAAGGTTGTTGTTGTTTTTTTTATCAGTTTTGCCCGCACAATAGCTGTCCTTCCAGATTCCATTCTGCATTTAGCGTCGCTAGGCTCAAACTGCATCACAAAGTCGGCCACAGATCCAGTCATGGTGGTAATTATTTCTTTATTTCAATTAATTTTGTCTGGTTATTTTCCTCTGCACTGCACTTCACACTCAACTTTTTCACTTGCTATGGTTGGAGAACAAAGATACTGTATGTTGATCTGTAGCTAATGCCAATGAGGAGACTGGATGTTTTGACGTGGCTCTTCTTGTGTTCATTTGACATTTAATATGCCCCTAAGCCAGGGGTCGGCAACCCGCGGCTCAGGAGCCGCATGCGGCTCTTTGATCACTCTGATGCGGCTCACCTGCATACTTGCCGACCCTCCTGATTTTTCCGGGAGACTTCAAGTATTTCATATATATATACAGTATATACTGTATATATATTTATATACATATATATATATATATATATATATATATATATATATATATATATATATATATATTTATATATATATATATATATATATATATATATATATATATATATATATATACTGTATATATATATATTATATATATATATATATATATATATATATATATATATATATATATATATATATATATATATATATGTATATAAATATATATATATACTGTATATATATATGAAATACTTGAAGTTGTTGTTTAGACATTTAAAAACAAATAAAAGGAGTTTAAAATTGATTCGATAACGCATCAATATTGGTCCATATATAAGGCGCACCGGATTATAAGACTATATAAGATACATATATACTGTATATATATATATATATATATATATATATATATATATATATATATATATATATATATATATATATATATATATATATACTGTATATATATATATATATATATACTGTATATATATATATATATATATATATATATATATATATATATATATATATATATATATATATATATATATATATATATATACAATATATATATATATATATAAATATAAATATATGTATATATATAAATATATATATATATATAATATATGTATATATATATAAATATATATACAGTATATACTGTATATATATATGAAATACTTGAAGTCTCCCGGAAAAATCAGGAGGGTCGGCAAGTATGCAGGTGAGCCGCATCAGAGTGATCAAAGAGCCGCATGCGGCTCCTGAGCCGCGGGTTGCTGACCCCCGGCTTAGGGGCATATTAAATGTCAAATGAACACAAGAAGAGCCACGTCAAAACATCCAGTCTCCTCATTGGCATTAGCTACAGATCAACATACAGTATCTTTGTTCTCCAACCATAGCAAGTGAAAAAGTTGAGTGTGAAGTGCAGTGCAGAGGAAAATAACCAGACAAAATTAATTGAAATAAAGAAATAATTACCACCATGACTGGATCTGTGGCCGACTTTGTGATGCAGTTTTTATATATAAAATTTAAAAAAATAAAAATAAAAAATAAATAAAAAATATATATATATATATAGCTAGAATTCACTGAAAGTGAAGTATTTATATATATATATATATATATATATAAATCTGTCTATCTATCAAGAGGGACAGAGACAGTGCACAGTGCATATGGATCACATGTTACCATGGTGAGAAAACATGGAGAGACTGCCAGTTATCTAGTCTCCACCAGTTGCAGAAAATGTGCCATCAGTACAACTGGACAGTGCTGTTTCAGTTCCATCACCAGGACCATCAGTCAGTCAGACACAAACTAGTGTCATCATTGAACCTGATTCAAGGGCTGCTGAGTTGCCATCATCAGAACCCAGATCACCCACCACAAAAACCCCACCAGTGATCCGCAGGTACCCAGAAAGGTTTCGAGTACCACCAAAAAAACTGAATCTCTGAAGACATTATAACAATCTGTGTTAAAGATGTACAAATACTGTTTGTATATTAAGCATGTTATTGTTTACAAATGAGGGTTAAGAGTTCAGTACTAAAAAAAAAAAAGAATGTGGCTTAAGTACAGTTTTTTAATTGAGCTGCTGCATTTTTTGGTTGGGTTGTTTATTTCTTTTGAGTAAATTCTACAATTCTTAAAGGGGAGTAATTTAATAGAGTGATCTATGTTTGTCTGTTGCCATCTCCTGGTGAATGTTGGCTATAGCGTACTGGGGTTAATTTTTGGTTGGCCAACGATTTACGTGGTGTTGCGCACCTGACGTCAAGTGTGTGAGTCTGTTCTGAAGTCTACAGTAAAGAGACGTACTTCATCACCATGCCGGTTTATTGCCTCCAACTCAATATATTACAACAACATTGCTCCATGCAGACCCTCCAGGTCCGCCTGAATTTCGGGAGATTTTCGGGAGAAAATTTGTCCCGGGAGGTTTTCGGGAGAGGCGCTGAATTTTGGGAGTCTCCCGGAAAATCCGGGAGGGTTGGCAAGTATGCCCTAACCCTCTAACCCTGACCCTAACCCTAACCAAATAACTCTAAATTTAGTCTTTGTTACTTAGAATATGTTCCCCTATTGTCCAAATAACTCTAAATTAAGTCTTTGTTACTTAGAATATGTTCCCCTAGTGTCCAAATATCTCAAAATGTAGTCTTTGTTACTTAGAATATGTTCCCCTAGTGTCCAAATAACTCTAAATTTAGTCTTGGTTACTTAGAATATGTTCCCCTAGTGTCCAAATAACTCTAAATGAAGTCTTTGTTACTTAGAATATATGTTTCCCATACTAAAGTGTTACCAAAAACATATAACTTTGTCTTGAATTTGGAAAAATATACATTTTTTTTTCACTAAAGAAGGGTTCGGTGAAGGCGCATATGAAACTGGTGGGGTTCGGTACCTCCAACAAGGTTAAGAACCACTGATCTAAACTTTACCACTGCTGGTAGTTGTTTCTATGTTTTTATATAATAAGTTGTAGGTGTATCAATTTCAGTATAAAAGTGTAAAAAGTGTTTTGCTTGGGTCATGAAATGATGATAATGGTGTGCCAGGGCATATATACATTTTATATTTAACGCTTAAATCCCTGGAGTCTACATCAACTTCAGATCTATCCTTCATTTAAAAATGTTTTAGTTTTTTTTATGTTGTTTTTTTGTTTGTTTGTTTTCCGCCCTTTTTTGTCAAACAAAACTATGTTTTTAATGGCAAACACTCAAAATATGCAAAATCTTCCACCAAAAATAATATTATGTATTGAGCAATGACAGTTTGAAAGAAAAAAAACAGCTTTGTTTTATTAGTCAACATTGCAACTTTTTTTAAATTACATTTCAACTTCAAGCTTTTTTTTATTTCACTTTTGTTATGTTTTTGTTTATTTTAATAGTATTTTAGGCCTTTAATACATTAGCTGTGGGCCGCAAATGGCCTCCGGGGCACACTTTTGACACCCCTGCTATAGATAATAAAAAATTAAATCTGATAAATCTATCGATAAAAAGCAGAGTCTGGCGACGCATGCACGTTTATCATAACTCTCTCGCTCTCTCTGTCTCTGCCCCTCCCTCACGAATGCTGCTGCGTGCGCACACCTTCACAATTTGTTTTGTTTTTAACCTCTTCTTAACCCTGAACGTACATTGAAAATACACGCAACCCTAACTCAAAATGCCGGACATTTGAGGCATTTAAGAAACTCCGCCCGGACAGCCCCGCAAAAGAGGACATGTCCGGGGAAAAGAGGACGTATGGTCAGACTATAGTAATAAATCACATATTCTTATAGTTAAAACATAAAAAACTTAAAACACAAAAACCTAATAAAGCCTTAAGACCTTTGTTGTTGTTTTTTAAATTAATAGAGCCTTTTAAACAGGAAATAACACCAATGTAGTCACCTTTACACTTTTTTCAGCCAATAGAGTAGCTTTGAGTGTGATCTACTGTAGATTACAGTACTCACTGGTAGCCTGGAGAATCCTTCAAGTGTCATTGCTATGGCCGTCGCCAAGCCTCTAAAACACAGCTATGAAGTGGAAATACTTTGTCATATCCTGGGTAATTCCTCCAATTTTAAAACTGGGCTTTGATGTGCTAAAACGACGGGCACAGCTATGATCTTAAGCTTTGGTGTTAGCCTTCTGTGATGTTAGCTTTCTGTGTTGTTAGCATTTTGTGTTACGTGTTGCTAGTCCACATCGCTCAAGCCAAATCCGTGTTAATGATGTCCAATGATGAAGGCCATCAAAAGAGTTGAGCTCCACTTTGCCCAGACTGTTGACTAGGTGTGTCAAAAGAAAATCGATTTTCAGATTAATCACCATTATTTTTTTGTAACGATTCTTAATCGATTCCAAAAAATCAAAAATCAAATTTTTTTATTTTTTTCAATCTGTCCTGTCCAGCCCCTCAGGCAAATTATATTGTTGATGTATAGATACCCATATTTGCTGTACAGATTTAAGTATTGGAAACTTCTATTGTTGCCTTATTTGTATTTGATTTGATTAAATGTTTGGGAAGCATTTAAATAAACAAAACCAGGTTTCTTGTAAATGACATAGAAATTCATCAGAGCTGTTTTATCTATTTCATGAAGGAATGTAGTTAATCATAGAACTGGCATCTATTGTTATTAAAAAAGTATAGATTTTGAATTGAGAATCGAATCGAATTGTGTGGTGCCGCGCTAACTCCGATGCTACATCGCGTCAAAGGTTCACCAATGTGGATAAAGAAGTTGTTCTGCCAAAAGTTGGTTAACTTGAAGAGAGCGTCAAGATTAGCTGCTTGTGTTGTTGGTAGCAGTGTTTACTCTCAACCTGGATATGGAAGTCCCACTTGCTGAGTAATAACCATAATAATGTAATACTTAATTTAGGCTGTGATTTTTTTCATGGGGTCCTTATATCTTGGTGGCAGTATTTATGGGGTTACAAGGATGGTTACTTAGATTGCTTAAAATATAGTTGTTATGTGACAGAACCAATATAAGCAAAATATTTGGTACATTAGGTACTTGATGAAAACCATTAGTGCTGGGCTGTCTAAACCTTTTTCACCGAGGGCCACATAGAGACAAATCAGAAGATGTATCGATGTGGGGGACATTTTGATATTTTTAAGGTAGTAAAAAGTTTAACCACTTATAGGAACCTCGGTTGCGGACACAAACTCAAGTCTTGATACAAAAATAGTTATTTAGTTACATACAACCTAAACTAAAATTAGTATTTGGTATTTGGTATGGGGAACATATTCACCATTAATTAGTTGCTTATTAAAGTAACACAGACTTAATATAGAGTTATTTGGACACGAGGGGAACATATAAGGGTTAGGGTTAGAGTTAGGGTTACTAAGTAAATTAAAGACAGGACAGTGGGCAATTAAAATGTGACATACTCTATATCCTGTAGTTAAAGAAAAAAAACAGCTGTGTGTTAGCATAAACATTTCAACTGTCCCCTCTCACTGTACAGTATATTACACCCTTTTGCTTTGTATTTTTTGTAGTTGTATTTTTAGAATATGCTGCAGGCCGATACAAAATGAGCTGCAGGCCACAGAAAAAGCACATTGGACATCCCTGTCCAAGTGGTAACTATAAATTGATCACGATTAATTCTCAATCCATTTGTAACTTGGCACACAGTGAAAATCAAAAGGTTATATGATAACCACTACTGGAGAAACAGTTGCAGTTTGTTTTTTCAATTCAGTTTGCAGAATAAATCAGTTCAGTATTAAATAGGATTGGCAGACATTTTATATGATGGCACACACTTTAATTGTGTGGTGATTCACGTGTGGTGTTTGCATGTGCAGGTGTGGTTTTTCTTGTTACTCCAGCTTGCTCACAACGTGTAAAAGCATGTCTTTTAGTTTCATTTAAGACTAACTGCCCGAAAAAGTGTCAATGTCCGAAATGCTTGAATGGGTGCACATTATCACTTTATGGTCACTTAAACTATTTGTTTGTTGTGACAGCAGTAATTTCGTAACAAATGCTGAGTAATCGGATACTCAAATCTAGAGATGGAGATAAAAGCTCTGCCATGCAATCTTTTCCAGGAAACTCAAATAGCCTTGTTCTTGTTCTGTCTGAGTCACCATGCAGCTATTGGGAAACTGTCTGAGCCATTGCCAACTAACTCACATGTGCTACAGAAAGAAGATACAGTCTTATGAAAACAAACTGTGAAGTTTTCCTAAAATAAAACATGCTATTTTGTGTTCTGCTATGTTAAATGGAAAATGTACTTTCTTAGTAGTTTTCTTTAAACGTTCATTGTGTTCACATTATTACACATAGTATTGCGGTTATGTGCATTATGCTTTCTTAACTGTAGTCAAAAACAAGGATTAATTGATTGATACAAATGAAGATGTCAACTTGCAGAATTCATAACATTGTAGTTCATGTATAAGACTAAGTCTGTAGGGCACAGGGGTCGAACTCAAGGCCCAGGGGCCAAATCTGGCCTGCCACATTATTTTATGTGGCCCGCAAAAGCCTTAGAAATAATATGCATGAATAAAGCACTTAATCTTTCTTACTAAATGTATTAGTTCTTGCAATTTTGACAGAAACATTACATGTACTGCTTGCAATTGCATGTTTTTTTTACTTTAATATCACTAAATAACATATATTCCAAACATTTTTGTTGTTGTTGAAATAAAAAACAAACACTTAAATATCTGCTTGTCACCCTTCAGTTGGTCATTCATCTGTACATAAAAAAATCAAATGCATAGGCAATTGTGTAATAATATCCTGAGGCGATAATACATTCACTGTTAACAATTGACCCAAAAATAAAAATGAGTTTGACACCCTTGTAGGGTTTTCATGACTTTGTTTAGGGTGACATCTAGCGTCCAACAATAATAGAACCACATTGAAATGTTTTACCTTATCTCGGTCTCTTTCAAACTGTCAAACTAAGACAAAGCAACGAGCAATATAAAACACATTGGCTGTATTTGTTTTTTTAATCAAATTTAAAGAAAAGTTGCTAATTTCCTGGTTCAATGGGGTCAAAACATGCAATTGCTTATATTCCGTCACGTGGTTTCTTCCCGGAAATGAAAAGCAGTGGTGGTCAACCAAGCCAAGTTAGCTGTTGTGCTGCAAGGGGGCAAGATTTTGCTCCTAAAAGCAGATACGACTAAAAAATAAATAAAATAGAAAACTTTTGCAATGGAATAGAACCCTTTACTTTATCTAAAAAAGGATTTGTCGTGTGATATCATGGAAAATCCGTCGGTGGAGTTAGACATATTGTGCTCCAACATCATTATCCACAACAAAACCGATGAAAACTTGGAACAAGCATGGAGGTCTACAACTTCTTTGTTTGTGGCTGGGTCAAGGAAATTGGTATCAACATTATCCCAGATAAATATGAATCGTTTTTGCTCGAGTAAGGTTGCATTTAATGATTTAACTTCGTGTCGACAGTTATGTTTGTTGTTGTCGTTGCATGCACCGTTTACAAGTAGCATTTCTATCAAAATACAAATACATAAGTCAACATTGCGTATGTGCTGAAAGCTTCGTTTATGATCGCCGCCTGTCGTAATAACTTAACTCTTTTAGGTTATGCTCACATTTGCTTTCTTTTATTTAGATCCGCCGAGTTGGTGGCTTAGGAAACACTCGTAGCAAAAATGTGTTTTACTTTTAAGAAATACAAATGATATCAAGATATTACTTAAATGGGCAATAATAAAGGTTAAAAGTATAAATCTTGCAGTCTTCCGCCTGGTATTTTATGTTTTTTTTATGTATTATTTTGTATCTATTTATCTTAGTACCATGTTCTTATGTTTTTTTATGTGTCATTAGGAATTTGCACTAAATGAGTTTGCTTGCAATTTCGTTATATAATGTACAATGAAAATAAAGATCTATTCTATTCTATTCTTCTGGATTACCTCTTGATGTACGTTGAAGAAACGTTGATTGTTTTTCGCGAAATAAGCAGTTCATACAGCATTTTTGTCCGAGAAAGGCTAAGACGCTGGCTTGACTCCCACGCATATTCAATGAGCCAGAAGTGAGCAGGATGTGACGTCATGTAAATCCAAGCAATAGGTCACATTTCCTGATTTCATGCTGCATTCCCGTACTACTGGGAAGTAGGAAAACTCAATTTTGGTGCCTACAGTATCCGATTTTAAAGCTGCTATACAGAGTAACCAAACTAAAATATAAATGTATATGAATAGTTATTTAATTATTTTGAGCAAATATTGACATTATTAAAATAAAAATAGTGAGTAGGCTGAATGTGTTTAATAATTCCAAATATTTCAGAATTGCGAGATTTTTGAACGCACCGTTTGCAGTACTGCAGAGAATGTAACGCTGCTGTAGATAATAATTATCGCTTCACTTGAAAGCACACTGGATGCTATAATTCACAAACGGACGATAGACCCAATAGACACATATTTTGTTAAATAGTAAAGGAACATTTATTGGAAAAGTAGACTGCGGGCGAGCCGTTACGTGCCACCCAACAAAGGTAAAACATGTACACTAATGAATTTACAGCCATTGTACATACCTTGTTTGTAATGGAAGTAAAAAAAGCATATGGTGTTTTATCGTTTTTTCCCCCCAAGTATTTCTAAAGAGGCATGTCAGAGACACAAATATATTTTGTGCAGCTACTGCAATGAAAAGACAAACAATGCTCGCCAGTCATGGCTTAACGGTTTCAGATTAGATGGTTTATTCCAACAAGATTTTAAATATTTGTGTTTTCACTTATCCACTCAGAACCGGTAACATGGTCTTGAATATATGTTCAGTTCAGTTCAGTTTAGTGTAAATTTATTTCCACATATTTCCAGTTGTTTCATTACAGCACGTCTGAAAAGGAGAAGGAAGAACCTGAGTTTATTTAAGCCTACCCCTTTTCATATTTATGAAATTGCTACAATTGCTATGATATCATAGCAATTGTATCCCATTTCCTTGTTCTCTGTTTGTAACACAGCAGTGAATAAATAAATAATAAATATATAACATACCATGATAAGCAAACACATATTAAATACATAAATAATCATCTCAAAAGAAAAAAAAAAGGTTCAAGATGTTCATCATAATTGTTCTTCTTTGTACTTTGTGAACACTTGACTTGTAGTTGGAACAGTCTCTTAAACTGAATCATATTTGTGCTTTGTTGGATTTATTTGCTTAATCCATTCCATAATGTAATTCCACATACGGATATACTAAAGGTTTTAAGTGTTGTATGCGCATACAAATGTTTTAAATGAAATTTTCCTCTA
Organism: Nerophis lumbriciformis; assembly: GCF_033978685.3. NCBI lineage: Eukaryota > Metazoa > Chordata > Actinopteri > Syngnathiformes > Syngnathidae > Nerophis > Nerophis lumbriciformis. The sequence continues at coordinate 52,613,173 of NC_084548.2, forward strand.
AGGTTATATTTCTCCTCCTTTGTTGAGAAGAATTGTTGTACATTCTTGGGTAGCAGGTTATAGTTTGCTTTGTGCACAATTTTAGCTGTTTGCAAATGCACCAAATTATTGAATTTCAATATTTGTGATTCAATAAATAAATGGTTTGTATGTTCTCTATATCCAACATTATGTATTATTCTACTTGGTCAATTTTGTAACACCGTTAGTGAATGAAGCGCACATTGGTAGTTATTTCCCCATATTTCTGCACAATAACTCAGATATGGTCACACAAGCGATCAGTAGAGAATATGAAGAGATTGTTGTTCCAGAACATATTTTGCTTGATTAATTATTGACGGTGTTTCTTGCTACTTTACGTTGTATATTTTTTACATGAGGTTTCCAGTTAATTTTGTCATCTATTGATGACAAAAGATATTTTCAGCTCTGTAGACGTGTGTAACCCCATCTTTACGTATTCCTTTTTGTTGGTTAAGTAGCTTCTTACCCAGTTCAAGACCAACCCTCTGATGCCATACCTTTCTAATTTGTTTATAAAGAAACTGTGCTTGATTGTGTCAAATGCTTTTGTTAAATCCATAAACACAGCCACTGTGCACTGTTTACCATCGATTGCATTGGTAATATCTTTCGTTATTTGGATTAATGCCATTGATTTTGGCTCTGTATCCATATTGGTTGTCTGTGAGAGTTTCATTTATATTTATGAATTTGTCCAATCTGTTGTTAAACAGTTTTTCAATAATTTTAGAAAATTGTGGAAGTAGAGAAACAGGTCTGTAGTTTGTACACTGGTGTTTGTCTCCAGTCTTAAAAATTGGTACGACTTTTGCTATTTTCATTTTATCTGGGAATTTGCCTGTTTGAAATGATAGGTTGCTGATATACTATATGTTAAACGTTCTGAAATCTCTTCAATAACCTTTTTTATAATTTCCGTATCAATTCCGTTACAATCAGTTGAGGTCTTGGATTTACATATTTTCACTATATTGATTATTTTCTCTTTTGTCACACCTTCTAGGAACATCGAGTTGGGATTTCTGTCTATAGTGTCATTCAAGTCCTCAACTGACTTGGGATCTGGAATCTTTTCCTCCAGATTTAGTCCAATGTTCACAAAGTACTTATTGAAGCTTTCAACTACTTTGTTCATATTGTCATTTTTTGCATTTCCATTTGAGAAGTATGTAGAATAGTCCTTTTTAGCACCATTTTTAATAATGCTATTTAGGATGCCCCATGTTGCTTTCATATTGTTTTTGTTCCGGTCCAATAATTGACTATAATATTCTTTCCTACGTGTTCGTAGTATGCCAGTTAGCTTGTTCTTATACATTTTGTACTTGTTTTCTGCGTCTGTGGATCTTTGTGTTATACATGTTCTATATAATGTGTTCTTCTTGTTGCAAGCATTTTTCAGTCCTTTTGTCATCCATGGTTGATTTTTTATCTTTTACTTCTTACTAAGTTGTTTTAATGGACAGTGTTTGTCATAAAGCATTTCGAAGGTACTAAAAAAATACGTCTGTCATCTTGTCTTTCATAATGATAGTGAACTATAGGAAAATAAAAAAAAAGCCTCATAATTTAAAACTCCTTCCATCATTCCATAGAGCTTAATGAATAAACTTCGAGACCTTCCAAAGTTTTCTTTCCTTTCTCCGTTTTTAAAAATCCCTTCAAAACAGCTTTCTGAGTCTCTCCCACCAGTCTTTGCTTCGGACCTGCGTCCTCCAATCCAGCCATTCCGAGACTTTCCTTGTAGTAGTGTCTTGTTTGTAGCGCAATCTAAGATCATTACTTCATACAGTCTGCTAATAAACATCAGCAAAGCCATTAGAGACCTAATATTTTTTATATATGCCAACATTACAGCGGACATCAAGCGCAGCAAGAACTGGGCTTTAGCGGTAAAGATATTTTATTTTGGTGTGACGTCATAGGACACCGGAAAACCAATACAGTTATCCGCGCTAAAAGGAAAAAAGCGCCCTCCCAGTGTACAGGAGGCACACAGCGTATGACCAATAGTCGCATTTGATTAGAGAGAGTGTATGGACACTGGGACTTCACATGTAGGCGTAAAAATACATAAAAGCGAACTATTTGAGGAATCAGTGCATGGAAACGTAGTAATGCTTACGTCAAAGGATTATCAATATGGAGGTGTGATATTGATGAGGCCTGCATTGAAGATGGCCTAGTGGTTAGAGTGTCCGCCCTGAGATCGGTAGGTTGTGAGTTCAAATCCCGGCCGAGTCATACCAAAGACTATAAAAATGGGACCCATTACCTCCCTGCTTGGCACTCAGCATCAAGGGTTGGAATTGGGGGTTAAATCACCAAAATGATTCCCGGGCGCGGCCACCGCTGCTGCCCACTGCTCCCCTCACCTCCCAGGGGGTGATCAAGGGTGATGGGTCAAATGCAGAGAATAATCTCGCCACACCTAGTGTGTGTGTGACAATCATTGGTACTTTAACTTTAACTTTAACTTTAAGATGAATTGCATCAAAAAGTTGGTCAACTTGATTGTCGCAGTGAAGATGGTTACCGAGATTAGCCACTGCGTTGCTAGCATTGTCACCTTTAACCCAGAAACGGAAGTCCCGCTTGGTGACTATCTTTATCCATCGCCACAACATAATGATAGAAAATAAAACCGATGGCACTGTAATACATGTAAGACTTAATTTAACACCTAATTTAGGCCATATTTATGTAGAATGTACTTAAAAACATCTGTGATATATTGAAGCCGCAGTTGAAGTGGGATGTGGCGAGGGATCACAGTATTGCTAGACTTTATGATTATTATTTATTATAACAACTTTTCCATTCTTGACATCATCCAGACCCAACACACTCCATATTTGGCAAAAGTGATTTCTAAACTGTCACGATGGTCCCTGGCTCGTCTTAACTAAGGCTATGTTCACACTAGTGTATGAAGTCAAATTTGGATTATTTTTGGCAAGTCCAATCTTTTTATGTAGTTGTTCCCATTACAAAAAAATTAGATGTCTAATGTGAACGTAATTTTACCCGCACGGAGACATGACGTCATGATGTCACGCGTGCTGCCGTGTAAGTAAACACGGCTCCAGTTCTAGTAGGTCTCAGTCCTGGCACATTTGTAGCAATTTCAAGGATTTTGTGCAATCAAAGTCAACATTTATTTTCGAAACCGAATTATTGCTTGTAGAAGATGGAGAAGGAAGAGGGCAAGCATTTTGGCTTTTTGCAGTTATTGGGACATTTTCTACGACGTAAGCAAACAGCGAGAAATAGGAGTGGTGGAACATTGACATGAGTTCCTAAAACATATTATTTTTGCTTGGTTTCTGCATATTTGTCAACTAATAATTTTGCAAACGTCTATTTTGGTAACAAATGTTGATGACGTTCTGGTCAGATGAATGCGACCGGAGCGTTCAGACTGCAGTCACATTCGGTATCATTCGATATCATTTCATATACGATTTATATCCACATACGAAGGAGGCCTGTTTCGGATTACAAAAATTTGTACCGTATTTTCCGGACCATAGGGCGCACCAGATTATAAGGCACACTGCCGATAAATGCTCTATTTTTGATATTTTTTCCATATACTAGGCGCACCGGATTATAGGGCGCATTAAAGGAGTCGTATTACTATTTTTTTTTTCTAAATTGAAAACACTTCCTTGTGGTCTACATAACATGTAATGGTGGTTCTTTGGTCAAAATGTTGCATAGATTATGTTTTACAGACCATCTTCAAGACGCTTTCTGACAGTCGCTTCAGGATGCGCCGTTTTGTGGGCTGTCTTATTTACGTGGCTCACCTTCGATAGCGTCTTCTCCTCGTCCCCTTTGTTGTAGCGGTGTAGCGTGCAAGGACGGGAGTCGAAGAAGTGTCAAAAGATGGAGTTAACTGTTTTAATGACATTCAGACTTTACCTAAATCATTAACGGAGCAGCATCCCTTCATCCGTGAAAAAACGTCCGACCGGAAGTCTAGTAACTAAAGTTCCTTGGGTGAATAATGTATACTCCCTATGCCGGTATGTTTTAGCGCTTTCATGGCGAGTTTACTGACAGATATAAGTAAGAACTTTACACTACTTTATATTAGAAATGGCACTAAAACATTTACTACTAAAACATTTTGATAGATTTTTGAGCACCGGGTGTAATGTTCTAAGTTTTCAATGAAACATTTAAAATATTGGTGTTGATTACTTGAGACTTATCTCTTATGTTTGACTGCTATCTACTGGTCACACTTATCATTACACCATGTACCAAATAAAATAGTGTAGCGTCCCGGAAGAGTTGGTATTGCAGGGAATTCTGGGTATTTGTTCTGTTGTGTTTATGTTGTGTTGCGGTGCAAATATTCTCCTGAAATGTGTTTGTCATTATTGTTTGGTGTGGTTTCACAATACGGCACATGTTTATGACAGTGTTGGCGTTGTTTATATGGCCACCCTTAATGTGACATGTATGGCTGTTGACTAAGAATGCCCTTCCATTCACTTTTGAATGGGGTGTCTAAAATCATCATGATCATTTAAATTAGTTATGATCAAATAAAGTGGCGGCTTTCGTTGACATCCTCAACTTTAGACCAATTACCCTCGTTCAATGCTGTAAAAATTTTAGGTGGGTAAGTTCAACCATATTTAGTCCGTACATAAGGCGCGCTATCAAATATTATTTTTAGTGCGCCTTACAGTTCGGAAAATACGGTACTTGTACTGTACATGAAAAAAACGATACGGGCCACATATGGGTAAAAAATCGGAATTGACCTGCCGTGTTTTTTCTCTTCCTTAATAAGTCGTCTTGTCAACCTAAAACTGTTGAAGTGTCCATAAAAACCTTATTCATTTTACGGACACCTCAAAAGGCATGGCAGCACAATCAATCATTCCAATTGCACAAACAAGCACTAACGTGGCACTAACCATTGAGGCTATTTGGGTTTAGTTTGGCGCGAATGGGGCGCTGGTTGAACTCAGATTGACCTATGAAATAATCTTTAATAACAAAATAAGTAAAATTGCACAAAGCAACCTTTCAACAACACAAACCTTTCTGACTATTTTACCAGGGCTTTGTGATGGGTGGGGCGCCAACTTCAAGGAGGTACAGAGCCCCAGAGACAGTTGTCACAATGAAGAGCCCCACTTCCTTTTGGGCCTTCTCACTGGGATTCTTGGTGGGGGCCCTCAGCTTCTATTTGTTCCTGCACCAGCTGTGGTTGGAAAAGAGCTACCCGATGCTGTCTGAGGGACAGGATAAAGACATGGTGGTACATCTGACATCCACCAGCTGGAGGAGGAAAGAAGGCGCTCTCATAAACCGGACCCCGATTTACCATGAAGGTGAGCTACAACAATGGCGATTAGGGATGCAACAGTACTTGGTAAAATGCCACACTGTTCGGTTTAAGTTCATTAGAAGAACAATTACAATTTTATACCTAAATATTTTTGAATCACACTTTTTGCCTATGTGTTTGCTTTCATTCTACTCTTCAGATACAGCGTGTACTAAAAAAATATACATCCGCTTTTTGTTGTTGAGCATAAAAAACCCTTTTTTCCCCAAAATGATCATTAAACCTGTTTTTTGTGTTGGCACACATTGTTTTACACTTCCTCTATTTCAAACTAAACTCTAAATGCATTTTCATTAAATAAACACAGTTTGAGTCACTACTTGCCATTTGTCAAACCACCAACGAGAATTACTGATGTTTACAAGTAATCATGATTAAGAGGCTATTTACCATTCGAAAGTGTTGTTTAGCAACTGTTAAGTTAACTTGAAATAAAAGTCTTATAGTATTCAGGGCACCAGTGATATTTTGTTTGCTGCAGACTGCAGTTTTTGCTGACAAGCAGAATAAAGAAAGAACATTGAGAGGGGAAAAAAGCGGTTGTCTTTGCACCCAAAAAACGTACCAAAACATAACTTAAAACCATGGCCCAAAAACCGAGGTATGGACTCTAACATGGGTTACCTGTACAGTTGCACCCCTACTGACAATATTCCTGATTTTAGTATACATTTTGATTCAACAGCAGAACATATTTACTAACATGGCTTTAGAATTAGCTGATTTTATGTTGTGCACTGTTAAATCTACCGTATTTCCTTAAATTGCCGCCGGGTATATAGTATGCGCCTGCCTAGAATTACCGCCGGGTCAAACTCGTTTCGCAAAATAATTAGCGCATGTTTAGCATTACCAACGGGTCAGAATTACCGCCGGGTCAAACTCATTTTGCATAATATTACTTTTATTAGTGCATGTCTAGAATTACCGCCGGGTCAAACTTGTTTCGCAAAATAATTAACATATGCCTAGAATTTCCGCCGGGTCAAACTCATCACGTCACGAGTGACACTTCACCTGTCATCATTTTCAAAATGGAGGAGGCTGATTTCAATCATTTAAAATCGCATAAAGGGAAGAAGATTAAGAGCTATTCAGTAGGATTTAAGGTCCAAGCTATTGAATATGCTAAAAAGAACAGTAAGCAGCTATGTTTTATTAATATACCGTAGCTGCGTGTGTCAAATATGAGTCATTAAATGACTCCCTCCTCCTGGTGGTAGAGGGCGCTAGTGATCCTTCTTGCGACTACTCGGCTGCAGAAGAAGTGACAACAAGCAGCAACAGATAGCAGCGATCGTTTATTTTTTCCTCTTGCTTGCACTTTTAACATGGAGCATTACATATCTAAAATAAAACAGTTTTCTAAACTGGACTTTCAATCAAAGCATTAAAGGAAGATCTCCATCAAGACAGAGAGACTTTTAAAACTGAAGAAAGATAAGGAAGACTTCTATAAACAAGTTATCGATGCTTTTGTTCAGAAGGAGCTGCGCATGGACTTCATTTATAAGTAAAGGTAAGACCATAATAACGTTTTTTTAATTAAATGTGCTTTTCATGATGGTATCCTTACATCACACTCAAATTTATAAGTGCAGGCCTAAATTTACCGCATGCCTTTGGTAAACGCCGGAGTGAGAAGAGGTTTTAAAATAATTAGCGCATGCTTACATTTACCGCATGCCTTTGGTAAGCGCCGGAGTGAGAAGAGGTTTTAAATTAATTACCGCCCCGGCGCTAATTCAAGGAAATACGGTATGTGTAATTACTATCATGAGCTAATGAAATTAAATTTCGTTCTTATCTGTATTGTAAAGTTCAAATTTGAATGACAATAAAAAGGAAGTCTAAGTCTAATTACATTTCTGTATTAAAATCAAAACTAACACTATTGGCATATGAAGTTTACAAAATAATGTTTTCCTGAAGCACACTGTGGGCTTTATTGCTGCAGATGAAGACAGTTGGGTGGCAGACCAATTGTACCAGAAGGTCAGAGTTCTCTGCTGGGTTATGACGGAGACACATAACCTGCGAACCCGGGCCCACCACGTCAGGGCCACCTGGGCTCGGCACTGCAATGCAGTGGTTTTCATGAGCTCTGTGAAAGACCCTGATTTGCCCGCTGTTGGCCTGGACACGAATGAGGGCCGTGACCAGCTCTACTGGAAGACCATCCGCGCCTTCCATTATATCTATGAGCACCATGTAGACCAAGCAGACTGGTTCTTGAAAGCGGATGATGACACCTTCGTGGTGGTGGACAACCTGCGATGGATTCTGTCCAACCACACCCCTGAAGAGCCCATCTATTTTGGCAAACGCTTTAAGCCCTTTTCCAAACAGGGTTACATGAGTGGAGGCGCAGGGTACGTGCTTAGTAAAGAGGCCCTCAGAAGATTTGTGGAGGGCTTCAGGACTAAGGTTTGCACGCACACTAGCCCTGTAGAAGACGTCGCTCTTGGCCAGTGTTTGGAGAAGATGGGCGTTCTTGCTGGCGACTCCAGAGATACTTTCCATCGAGAAACCTTCCACCCATTTGTGCCTGAGCATCATCTCACTGGAAAGTTCTCCAAAACCTTCTGGTATTGGAACTATTGCTACTACCCAATTATTGAGGCAAGTCCGTATTTGTTATATTTCTTGTTTGTTGCTGAGAGGAGGAAACTCTATTTCAACAAGACTGTGAAGAGGGGAGGGGCATGGACTTACATACCATATACAACATACCATAGCAGATTCAGCAGTAAAGTACCATAGCAGTAAATATTTAGCAGATTTAGGACTATTTTTCCTGCTTTAGTTAAAATATAACGATAGAGTGTGAGGAAAAGACAGACGTCACGAAACTAAACTGCTTCAATTGATGCAGAATGACCCCCAAAAACAGAATTACTGTGACAACGTGTCAGGAAACAACACAGATCACCTGCAATTTTGGTGAAAACAGCAAGTTTTTCTCAAGCTCATTTTCACAGAAAGGTACCCAATCGGCTTATTTAATGCTTTTTAGTGGCAAAAGCAGGTAGGAGTACCATTGTACAAGAAATAGCACTGGTGCTTAGGCATAAAGAATCACTACTAAGGGTGCGACAATACATGAATATTGAACCATTCGGTAACACTGAATTGAACAATATCCAATTTTTTATTCATTTCATCAACTTCCGACAATGAAGATTTGCAGTCGACTACAGTACTTTATACTTATAGGCTGCATTGTCAAAGCAGACCAACTAAGTTGTGTGTCCCACGAGTTGATGAGACAGAAGCTACATGCCAAGCTAGCTTGGTGTAACGTGGCCATACTTGCCAACCCTCCCGGATTTTTTGGGAGGCTCCCGAAATTCAGCGCCTCTCCCGAAAACCTCCCGGGACAAATTTTCTCCCGAAAATCTCCCTAAATTCAGGCGGAGCTGGAGGCCACGCCCCCCTCCAGCTCCATGCGGACCTGAGTGACGTGTCGACAGCCTGTTTTCACGTCCGCTTTCCCACAATATAAACAGCATGCCTGCCCAATCACGTTATAACTGTAGAATGATCAAGGGCGAGTTCTTAGTTTCTAATCTGGGATTATTGTTAGGCAGTTTCATTAACGTCCTCCCAGCGCGGTAACAACACACAACAACAGCAGTCACGTTTTCGTCTACCGTAAAGCAGTCCGTCTGCCGTAAACAGCAATGTTGTGACACTCTTAAACAGGACAATACTGCCATCTACTGTACATGCATATGTGACAATAACATCTATGGCTTTTAGAGAGTGCAGTGCACAACTGCGCACAGAACAAGGAGACGAAGCAGAATGCATCATCATAGAGGGTTTTCAGCATGGTTAGAAAAATAGTGACAGAAAATAGAACAAGGATGGACATTTCAACCCTTAACTCAACAATGAGTAGATGAGTGTTATGTGTGTGTAAAT